>NC_057807.1:181574903-181626580 GCF_018294505.1 Triticum aestivum | reverse complement strand
AGCGCCGGCGATCTCCTCGCCCCGGTGTCGCACCGCCGCCCCGGCCATCCCGTGCCGTGCCCCTGGCCGCCCCGTGCCTCTCCGGCCCGGATCCGGCGAGATCCGGCCGAGAGCGCCCCGGATCCGGCCTCCCCGGTGTCTTCCCCGTCATCTCCGTTGATCTCTCCGGCGAGCTCGCGCCGTGCCTCGATTTCCGTGCAAGGTTGACCCCCCTCCCCCCGATATTTCTCTAAGTCTCCGATATTTGCATATTCTGGTGCACTATGCATCGCATCATATCTTTGCATCCGTAGCTCCGTTTTGCGCGTGTAATATGTCAAATTGTTCGTCTCGATGAGTACATCATTTCATTCCATTGCGTCATTTTCATTTGAGATCATCTTGATGCCTGAAATGCTGTTGGAAGAGTGCTAAGTGATGTTAATCTCCTGAAACTGTTATAACTTGCTCATTTGTCATTTTTGCCATGATTGATGTGTGCATCCTATGAGGTTGATGTCTACAGGTGTTTTGATCTATGTCATGCCATATTTCCAGTGGTGCTATCCATGTATTTTTGTGATTTGTGTGCTGAGTGCATCAAGCTTGTTAAGGAGGGTACTTGCTGTTACTGATTTTAGACCCTGTTCTGCTGTTATTTTTATGCCATGTAAACTTGATGCTACAGAGAGATCCATGCATATTTTGAGATACTTCAGTAAGGGTGTTTTGAACATATGGTTATGCTCTATCCATCCCTGCCATTGGTTGCAATTATGGAGTAGCCTAGCATGTCATTTTGGTGCTCTACTTTTGCTTCAAAATGTTTCCTGGCAGATTGTTTACTTGTTATTCAATTTAGCCAAGGTTGCTATAGTTGATCCTTGCATGCTATGGACTTGTTCTTGCCTTGGTTGGTTACATAAACATGTCTTCTTGATGATGCTATGCTTATCTTGTCATGTAATGACTTGGGGTGAGTGAATCGAGCTTGTTAAGTAGTGTACTTGATGTTGCTGTTTTGCTAGGCTGAATCTGTTATTTCGTGATGCTATATAAACATGTTGCTACTAGTCATTCTATGCATAATCTGGAGATGTTCACTAAGAGTGTTTTGTTCTACATGTCATGCTATATCCATCCATGCCCCTGGTTGCATTTATAGCTTGCTGTAGATTGTTCATATCTTGCTCCAAAGTTGCTTCATAATGTTGCTGTCAGCCTGTTAACATTAAGTTCACTTGTTCCCATGTGTTTTACTAGTGTTCCATGCACCCTATGACCTTGCTCTTGCCATGCCTAGCTTCATAAACATGTATTCTTACTGTTGGTTGCCTTGCCATGCCATGTATTGCTCTGTAGTGAGTGGTTCAAGCTCATCTACATGCCTTCATAATTCTGTTCCTGCCATGTGTGAATCTGTAATATAACTTGCCATGTTTACATGGGTGCCATCATATCCTCTGATTCTTTTTGGCTTATGGTCAGTAAGGGACTTTTGATCTATGCATTTAGTAGATTCATGCCATGCCTTTGTTTGCCATGTTAAGTTCCTGTAACATGTTGTTTGATAGCTGTAAACATTGCAACCTGATTTTATTTTCTGCAAAGTCTGAACTGTTATTATTTGCAATCTTTCCATGTGTGTTTGAGCATGTTCTAGTGATTTCTGGAGATACCTCAGTGTTCATGTTTTGTTATGCTTTACCTATACTTCATGCCCATGCCTTTTGTTATTATGTTGAGGTCCTGTAGCGTGTTGTTTTGATGCTTGCAATATGCCTAGTTGCTGTTTTGGACAGATTGTTGCTATGACTTGTATAGTGTGTGTGTGTTGAACCGATGCTCCGTTTTGAGTGTGCTCTATATGAAACTTGCTTGTTTTTGCATGTAGCTTCATATTATCATGTTGCATCCTTGTTTTGAGGTGTTTGCTTGATGTTTGTGTGCATTTAGCATCAATGCCATGTTTAACTTGTTTTGCTCATACCTTCTAAGCCGTAGCTCCGAATCTAATGAACTTTATATGTAACTTGACTAGAATTTCGTGTAGATCATCTTGGTGCATCTTAACTTGCTGTTTAACAACTTGAACATAAGGTTTATTCAGATCTGGACCAATTTCGAAATTTGCATATGAGGACTTACCGGAATTGTTATATGTTGTTCCCGGCCTCATTTAAACTTGTCTTGATGTGTTGCTTTGGTTTGCATCATCCCTTGCCATGAGTAGCTTCATGTAGCCTTGTCATGCATCATGCTTGTTGTGCATCTTGCCTTGTTCATGTGTGGTGTGTTTACCATGTTGTGTGCTTCTTCTTGTTAGATCCTGTTTCGTTGTGATCGTGAGGATTCGTTCGTCTACGCTTGGTTCGTCTTCGTGGCTTCGTCTTCTTCATGGACTCGTTCTTCTTCCTTGCGGGATTTCAGGCAAGATGACCGCTACCCTGGATCTCACTACTATCATTGCTATGCTAGTTGCTTCGTTCTATCGCTATGCTGCGCTACCTATTACCTGTTTATCAAGCCATCCCAAATTGCCATGAACCTCTAACCTTTGACACCTTTCCTATGCAAACCGTTGCTTGGCTATGTTACCGCTTTGCTCAGCCCCTCTTATAGCGTTGCTAGTTGCAGGTGAAGTTGAAGATTTCTCCATGATGGACAGGATTTTGGTTGGGATATCACAATATCTCTTATATTATTAATGCATCTATATATTTGGTAAAGGGTGGAAGGCTCGGCCTTTTGCCTGGTGTTTTGTTCCACTCTTTCCGCCCTAGTTTTCGTCATACCGGTGTTATGTTACCGGATTTTGCGTTCCTTACGCGGTCGGGTGATTTATGGGACCCCCTTGACAGTTCGCTTTGAATAAAACTCCTCCAGCAAGGCCCAACATTGACTTTTACCATTTGCCTCACCACCACCTACTTTTCCCTTGAGAGTCGCTCTCTCGAGGGTCATCTTTATTTTAGCCCCCCCCCCGGGCCAGTGCTTGTCTAAGTGTTGGTCCGAACGGGGCAGACTGCGGGGCCACCTCGGGGCAACTCGAGGGTTGGTTTTACTCGTAGGCTGACCTATCCGGTGTTGCCCTGAGAACGAGATATGTGCAGCTCCTATTGGGATTGTCGGTGCATTGGCGGCTTTGCTGGTATTGTTTTACCATTGTCGAAATGTCTTGTAAACCGGGATTCCGAGTCTGATCGGGTCTTCCTGGGAGAAGGTCTATTCCTTCGTTGATCGTGAGAGCTTGTCATGGGCTAAGTTGGGACACCCCTGCAGGGTATAATCTTTCGAAAGCCGTGCCTGCGGTTATAGGCAGATGGGAATTTGTTAATGTCCGGTTGTAGATAACTTGACACCAGATCCGAATTAAAACGCATCAACCGCGTATGTAGCCGTGATGGTCTCTTCTCGGCGGAGTCCGGGAAGTGAACACGGTTTCTGGGTTATGTTTGACGTAAGTAGGTGTTCAGGATCACCTCTTGATCATTACTAGTTGACGACCGTTCCGCTTGTTCTCTTCTCGCTCTTATTTGCGTATGTTAGCCACCATATCATGCTTACTCACTGCTGCAGCATCACCACTTTGCCCCTTCCTTTCCTTTTAAGCTTTGCTAGTCTTGATACCCATGGTAATGGGATTGCTGAGTCCTGTGGCTCACAGATTACTACAACAACAGTTGTAGGTACAGGTTGCGATGATCATGACGCGAGAGCGATGCTTGCTTGCGTTGAGTTCTTCTTCTGCTTCTTCTTCGATCAGGGGATAGGTTCCAGGTCGGCAGCCTGGGCTAGCAGGGTGGATGTCGTTCGAGTTTCTGTTTATGTTTCATCCGTAGTCGGATGGTGCTCTGATGTATTGTGATGTTGTATTCGTGTGGCATTGTATGCCTTATGTATGTATCCCCACTATTATGTAATGTTGATGTAATGATATCCACCTTGCAAAAGCGTTTCAATATGCGGGTCTATCCTTGGTGGGACCTTCGAGTTCCTTTTGGATAGGGTCGCATATTGGGCGTGACAATGATGGGCCCCGGCGGTGTTCCGGCGCCACCGGAAGCGAGGGGGAGAGAGCCCCCCTCCTTCTTCTTCTTCCTTGACCTTCTCCCTAGATGGGAGAAGGGTTTCCCCTCTGGTCCATGGTCTCCATGGCATGGGAGGGGCGAGAGCCCCTCCGAGATTGGATCTGTCTCTCTGTTTCTACGTTCCCAGATTCTGCCCTTTCACCGTTTCTTATATATCCGGAGATCTGTAACTCCGATTGGATTGAAACCTTCACCAAGATTATTCTCCGAAAATTAGCTTTCTTGCGGCAAAATAAGAGCATCAACCGCCTTACAGGGTGCCCACGAGGGTCAGGGGCGCGCCTGCCCCCCTGGGGTGCGCCCCCTGCCTCGTGACCCCCTCGGGCACAGTCTTAAATATAGATACGTTGGAGACGTATCAGCATTCCCAAGCTTAATTCCTGCTCGTCCTCGAGTAGGTAAATGATAAAAAAGATAATTTTTGATGTGAAATGCTACCTAGCATAATCTTGATCATGTAATCTAATCATGGCATGAATATTAAGACACAAGTGATTCAAAGCAATAGTCTATCATTTGACATAAAAACAATAATACCTCGGGCATCCCAACAAACAATCATGTCTTTCAAAATATCAATGCTTCAGAACGTTATCCCTACGAAATCATATAGTCTTTTATGCTCCCTTTTCTTAACACAAGGTACCTCTCATGCCCATCCCGGTGTCAGCCAAGCAATTGGTTCATACTTTTTAGCGCGCTTCAGCTTTTTCAACCTTCACGCAATACATGAGCGCAAGCCATGGATATAGCACTATAGGTGGAATAGAGTATGATGGTGGAGGTTGTGTGGAGAAGACAAAAAGGGAGAAAGTCTCACATCGACGCGGCTAATCAACGGGCTATGGAGATGCCCATCAATTGATGTCAATGTGAGGAGTAGGGATTGCCATGCAACGGATGCACTAAGAGCTATAAGTGTATGAAAGCTCAAACTGAAGACTAAGTGGGTGTGCATCCAACTTGCTTGCTCATGAAGACCTCGGGCATTTGAGGAAGCCCATCATCGGAATATACAAGCCAAGTTTTATAATGAAAATTCCCACTAGTATATGAAAGTGACAATATAGGAGACTCTCTATACGAAGAACATGGTGCTACTCTGAAGCACAAGTGTGGTAAAAGGATAGTAACATTGCCCCCTTTTTTTGTGGGCGGGCTTCTTTGCCCCCATTTTTTTATTTAGGCTTCTTTGGCCTCTCCTTTTTTTTCACATGGGACAATGCTCTAATAATGATGATCATCACACTTATATTTACTTACAACTCAATATTACAACTCGATATCTAGAACAAAGATATGACTCTATATGAATGCCTCCGGCGGTGTCCCGCGATGTGCAATGATCTAGCATAGCAAAGATATCAAAAAACGGACAAGCCATGAAAACATCATGCTAGCTATCTTACGATCATGCAAGGTAATATGACAATGAATGCTCAAGTCATGTATATGATGATGATGGAATTGCATGGCAATATATCTAGGAATGGCTATGGAAATGCCATGATAGGTAGGTATGGTGGTTGTTTTGAGGAAGATATAAGGAGGCTTATGTGTGATAGAGCGTATCGTATCAAGGGGTTTGGATGCACCGGCGAAGTTTGCACCAACTCTCGAGGTGAGAAAGGGCAATGCACGGTACCGAAGAGGCTAGCAATGATGGAAGGGTGAGAGTGCGTATAATCCATGGACTCACATTAGTCATAAAGAACTCATATACTTATTGCAAAAGTTTATTAGCCCTTGAAGCAAAGTACTACTACGCATGCTCCTAGGGGGAGGTTGGTAGGAGTTAACCATCGCGCGCCCCCGACCTTCACGCAAAGATAAACAATCAAAATACAATGCGCGCCAATTTGGTTACATAGTTAGGAGACCATACGTGCATGCTTCGGGAATCACAGACCTTAACACCAATATTCTTACTAAACACAACCATCTACTAGAACCTCCCACATATTATCATCTCTATATCACAAAACTATTGCAAGGAATCAAACATATCATATTCAGTGATCTACAAGTTTTATGTAGGATTTTATGACTAACCATGTGAATGACCAATTCCTGTCATCTCTCTAAATAGATATAAGTGAAGCAAGCGAGTTTAATTATTTCTACAAAAGATATGTCCCCGCTCTAACAAATATAAGTGAAGCAAAAGAGCTTTCTACAAATGGCGGTTTTCTATGTGAAGAGAAACAGGCAATCCAAACTTCAAAAGATATAAGTGAAGCACATGAAGCATTCTATAAAGCCATACTCAAAAGATTTAAGTGAAGTGAAATGAGCATTCTATAAATCAACCAAGGACTATCTCATACCAGCATGGTGCATAAAATAAAAGTGAAAACTAAATGCAAAAGACGCTCCAAGACTGGCACATATCGCATGAACGAAACGAATCCGAAATCATACCGATACTTGTTGAAGAAAGAGGGGATGCCTTCCGGGGCATCCCCAAGCTTAGACGCTTGAGTCTCCTTGAATATTTACTTGGGGTGCCTTGGGAATCCCCAAGCTTGAGCTCTTGCCTCTCCTCCTTTTCCTCATATCGAGACCTTCTTGATCAAACACTTCATCCACACAAAACTTCAACAGAAAACTCGGTAAGATCCGTTAGTATAATCAAGCAAATCACTACTCTAAGTACTGTTGCAAACAAATTCATATTTTGTTTTTGCATTGTGTCTACTATAATATAACTTTTCCATGGCTTAATCCACTGATAGAAATTGATAGTTTCATCAAAACAAGTAAACTATGCATCAAAAACAGAATCTGTCAAAAACAGAACAGTTTGTAGCAATCTGAACATCCAACATACTTCTAGTAACCCAAAACTTCTACCCAAATTAGGAAAATAAAAAATTCGCATAGAAAGACAGTTCAAAAAGAATCAGAACTGTTTGACGTTCCAGTAAAAAATGTAAAATCGCGTACTACAGCCAAAGTTTCTGTCCTGCACCGTACAAACCAACAAGCATTGTAAACATCCTAAAGACAAACCTTGGCACATTATTTTTATAATATAACGGAATTGTACAAGGGGATAATTATTTTTGATGAAATTTTTTTGTAATTAAGATTCACAAAGTTTCTGTGAGCATGAACAAAGTTCAAGGAGCTCCCCCACTTCAACAATGCTTGTCTTTCTCACTTTCACTTTCCTTTTTGAAAAGTTTTGGGTTCCCCTCTTTATTTTTTTGTTTTTAGACTATATAAAAGCACTCAACAGAAATAAATGACTCTCTAAAACTTCCGGGTTGTCTCTCTGGCAGCGCTTTCTTTAAAGCCATTAAGCTAGGCATATAGTGATCAAGTAGTGGATCCACCCGGATCCCAAGGTATATCAAAGACAATTTTAATTAACAATGATTTGTGATTTAGTAGTGAGCACAAAGTAACATATATCATGCAACAACGAAGTCTAACTCTCTTCCTATGCATCGGCATGTCATAAAAGAACAATTCGTGCACACATAGTAAAGGCCAATGCATAGTATAAGCAGTTTCTTGCAATTTTATCATATTGGAAACATAGAGAGGTGGAGATATAGTTCCTCTCTCATAATAATTGCAAGTAGGAGCAGCAAGCACGTGCATATTATATCTATCAAAATCATCATGTGCAACAGTAAAATGCAACCCATCAACATAATCCTTAATAAGAGCAAACTCCTCCGATATAGTGTAGTAGGGAGAATTCAAAAAGATAATAGGACTATCATGCATGGGTGCAATAGCAACAATTTCATGTTTAACATAAGGAACTATAGCAAGTTCATCTCCATAAGCATAATTCATATTGGCATCTTGGCCACAAGCATAGCAAGCATCATCAAAAAGGGATATTTCAAAAGAATCAACGGGATCATAACAATCATCATAGCAATCATCCTTCGGTAATCACGAAGGGAAATTAAACAATGTATGAGTTGAAGAGTTACTCTCATTAGAAGGTGGGCACGGGTAGCTAATCCGCTCTTCCTCCTTTTGTTCTTCGCTCTCCTCATCATCTTTTTCATCCAATGAGCTACAGTTTCATCAATTTCTTCTTCCATAGACACCTGCAAAATATTAGTCTCTTCTTGGACAGCGGAGGAGTCCTCAATATATGGTTTAACATAGGCATTAGAAGCATAATTATCATAACAATATTTAAGTACGGCAAAATTTTCAGATTTGTAAAGAGTAGCATCATGCTTTTCAATCAAAGAAGCAATTTCATAAGCACCCTTAAAATCAACAAATTCTTCAATTTGTTGAACATCATAGTAATTATAAACACCCTTAGCATATGAAGATGCGATTCCATTATCAGTAAACTCACATTGGTAGGGAAGGTGTCTCTTAGGGTTTTCAGAACAACAAGTAACATCATATATTTCACATAAATTCCAAGCATAGCATTGCAAACGATGAATTTGATCCAGTAAAAGTTTCCCTTTTTCAGATATGCGGTGTCACACATAACAAGCATGCTCATCTAAAGATTTGCCCTCAACTAAGCTAGTTGGGGTTTCAGCACGAGCACATAGGGATCGAAAATGATCCAAGTGTGATAGATTTTGAGTGGTTCTTCAACCATTGGTGTAATAGGTACAACTAATTTTTTGGTATTTTGCGTTTCCTACCCATAACTAAAGATATAAAACAACTAAGAACAACAAATAAAATTACTTAGTGATAAAGCAAACAAGCACACACGAGAATATTCACCCCACGCTATGACTCCCCGGCAACTGCGCCAGAAAAAGGTCTTGATAACCCACAAGTATAGGGGATCAATTGTAGCCTCTTTCGATAAGTAAGAGTGTCGAACCCAACGAGGAGCTAAAGTGATAGAGGCAAAGGTGTCCCGTCTTTCGATGAGATGATGGATATTGCTTTGGTGGAAGTCGACTTTGACGATCCGACTATGAACGTGCGAGGACGTCGCGCCTTAGCAATCGCTAAACCAACTCCGAGAGGTTATTGACCACGCCGGAGCACGATCAACCTGACCACGAGGGTCTGTTTCCTGCGAGCAAACGAAGAACAAGCAAGAAACCGAGATTGCAATCTGGATATTGCGAATATAAGATGAAAGCTTTATTGATCAAGGTGGGGTTCTGTGACGCCTTTGTCTGGTCGTTGAACACAAACGAAGTACGCGAAGTTGCAGCTATGGCGAACTTTAATCTAAACAAAACCCGAAGTCTAAACGGTGCCCTAAGGGCTGTATATATGGAGGAAGAGAGGGGGAATTTCGTGGCCCTTGGTGGAGGGGTCCGAAATCAACCCTATCTCTTGTTTCCCCACACATACGGACTCTAAAAATAGCCTATACTTATGTATTTCGAAATTACATGGGCCTGGCCCAATAAAAAGGTGACGCAGCACCAATAATAGCCTCTGGACAAAATTTATGAAGTGACATCTTGTATATTTCGTCCAAGGCTTCATGCACTCGTTATGGTGGCTTCAACGACCTGAAATCATCACTTGTAACTCTGTTCTTGTTCCCCTTGCGCATGCCATCATCTCCATGCTTGTTCTTGCTCCAATGTTCATCCTTCTCCAAGCTAGGCCCTTCATTTGTAAGCAAAACAAATGTATCCAATTTAGGCAGCATCATATTCTCATGAACATTAGAATCATTACCAAGAAACGAAAGTACCTGGTAATTTAGTTGGCGTGCGCGAGCTCTAGTAATTGGTCCAGTATGTATAGCAGCAGGGGCTGTGGGTGTAACAATGGTATTGATGTCCTCATCATCCTCCCCTTCTTGAAATGAAGTCGTCCTCGACGGAAGCTCATCTTCCTCACCCAAATAAGGCTTCAAATCTGCAATGTTAAAAGTGGGACTAACCCCAAAATCTGCAGGCAGCTCAAGTTTATATGCATTATCATTTATTTTCTCTAACACCTTAAAGGGGCCATCAGCCCGTGGCATGAGCTTTGATTTGCGCAAATCAGGAAATCTATCCTTACGCAAATGTAACCAAACAAGATCTCCAGGTGCAAACACAACATGTTTTCTACCCTTATCTCCAACAAGTTTATATTTGGCATTCATACGCTCAATGTTTTCCTTAGTTAACTCATGCATTTTTAAAATCAATTCAGCACATTGTTTAGCATCAAAATTAACCTTCTCCGAAGATGGAAGAGGCAACAAATCAATAGGTGCACGAGGTAGGAAACCATACACAACTTCAAAAGGGCACATCTTAGTAGTAGAATGCAATGAACGATTATAAGCAAATTCAATATGAGGCAAGCATTCCTCCCACATTTTCTTATTACTCTTCAAAACAGCCCTAAGCATAGTAGACAATGTTCTATTGACTACTTCAGTTTGGCCATCAGTTTGGGGGTGACAAGTAGTACTAAAAAGCAGTTTAGTCCCCAACTTAGCCCATAAACATCTCCAAAAGTGGCTAAGAAATTTAGTAACACGATCTGACACAATAGTATTTGGCACACCATGCAAGCGAATAATTTCACGAAAGAACAAATCAGCAACATTAACAGCATCATCGCTTTTATGACATGGTATAAAGTGTGCCATTTTCGAGAATCTATCCACGACAACAAATATGCTATCCCTCCCCTTCTTTGTTGGAGGTAAACCTAAAACAAAGTCCATAGATATATCCTCCCAAGGAACACTAGGTACAGGCAAAGGCATATATAAACCATGAGGATTGAGTCGTGACTTAGCTTTTTGACATGTAGTGCAGCAAGCAATAAAACGCTCAACATCCCGTCTCATCTTTGGCCAAAAGAAATGTGTAGCAAGTACGTCCTCCGTCTTCTTCACGCCAAAGTGTCCCATTAATCCTCCTCCATGCGCCTCCTGCAACAACAAAAGACGAACGGAGCTAGCTGGAATGCATAGCTTGTTAGCACGAAACACAAATCCATCATTAACGACAAACTTGTTCCACATTCTTCCTTCTTTACAATGCTGCATTACATCTTTAAAATCAGCATCATGCACATATTGATCTTTGATGGTCTCCAAACCAAATATTTTGAAGTCAAGTTGTGAAAGCATAGTATAGCGACGAGACAATGCATCAGCAATAACATTTTCTTTTCCCTTCTTGTGTTTAATGACATAAGGGAAACTCTCAATGAATTCAACCCATTTAGCATGTCTACGATTCAGTTTAGCTTGACTTTTAATATGTTTCAAAGATTCATGATCAGAATGTATAACAAATTCTTTGGGCCATAAATAATGTTGCCATGTTTCTAAAGTCCGAACAAGAGCATATAATTCTTTATCATAAGTAGAATAATTCAGACTAGGCCCACTAAATTTTTCAGAAAAGTATGCAAGAGGTTTGCCATCTTGTAATAACACACCTCCTAATCCAATTCCACTAGCATCACATTCAAGCTCAAAAGTCTTATTAAAATCAGGAAGTTGGAGTAAAGGAGTATGTGTCAACTTATCTTTCAACACCGAGAAGGCTTCTTCCTGTGCGGTACCCCAAAGAAAAGGCACATCTTTCTTTGTAAGCTCATTGAGAGGTGCAGCAATGGTGCTGAAATCTCTCACAAAACGCCTATAGAATCCAGCGAGGCCAAGAAAACTCCTCACTTGTGTGACCGTTTTGGGCTGCGGCCAACTCTCAATAGCTTCAATCTTGGCTTTATCAACTTCAATTCCCTGTGGAGTAACAACGTAGCCAAGAAAAGACACTCGGTCGGTGCAAAAGGTGCACTTCCCAAGGTTACCAAACAAACGTGCATCACGTAGAGCAATAAAAACAGCACATAAATGTTCCAAATGTTCTTCCAAAGATCTACTATAAATCAGTATATCATCAAAATAGACTACCACAAATCATCCAATGAAAGCACGTAAAACTTCGTTCATTAGTCTCATGAAAGTACTAGGCGCATTAGTTAACCCAAAACGCATGACTAACCACTCATATAATCCAAACTTAGTTTTAAATGCTGTTTTCCATTCATCCCCCAATTTCATACGAATTTGATGGTATCCACTACGCAAATCAACTTTGGAGAATATTGTAGAGCCACTCAATTCATCAAGCATATCATCTAGCCTAGGAATAGGATGACGATAACGAATAGTAATATTATTAATGCCTCTACAATCAACACACATACGTGATGTACCATCCTTTTTCGGCACTAGAATAATAGGAACAGCACAAGTGAAAGAACATGCGGTGCCCCCATGTTTGGTTTTGGTAATTGTTGACAATCTCTATGGACTAATGGTTGTCTTGAGTTATATTTGAAGGATTTGTCCATAGGTTTTTCTTGAAGTCCATGTGTTGGTTTCAAGGAGTTTATGAGTTGACCAAGGTGCTATTAAGGAATTATCCAAAGATTGGTCATGTGAGTGTTGAGCTTATTGCAAGCATGTCTTGAAGAAGAAGATTGTGTGATCATTCATGTCTACCTCCAAGACATCATCCAAATGAAGAGAGTTGGAAAGATTCAAGGTTGATCAAGACTATGTCAAAGAATGAATCAAGTCGATCAACACACAAAGCATAGAAGATGTACCGAGAGGGATCAAGCAATCCCATGGTATGGTAAGCATGGTCAATTATGCTTTGTGTACTAACCCATGGTTTTCGTGAGAGTTCTTTGTGGGGTTAGGTTGCGGTGTGCAAGTTCAAGTAGGATCATCATGAAGAGATCATATGCTTGAAGCTTGCCGTCCATTGTAGCGATAATGGACGTGTGAAGATGTGCAGAAGAGTGGCTCACCCATAGTGGAGTATGGGGGAGCAATCTACTAGTCTTCATCGAGCCAACGCAATCAAGAAAGGTGGTCCATCTTGAGGAGGAGAAGATCGTCATCATGTAGCTCAAGTGGATCATATGCAAGGCAAAGGTTTGCCCTTGATAGGTTTTCTATTTTATCGGTCTCACGGTGGGAGACTGGGTTATAGGATCGATTGCCGTACTATCAAGGGGGGCTCTCGATGAGTTGCTTGATCGTATCGTTCGTAGAGAGCTCAAACCATTGCATCCTTGCATCATCTTTTTGGTTCTTGTTTGGTTCTTCTCCTTGTGAGATTTGGAGCTTATGGTCATTTTTATGACAAGCTCGAGTTCATCGAAAACGGAGTTCTCATGCATCTTCTATGATGTTTTCGATGTTGGAGGGTATGCCGGTTCTTCCCGGTTGGAGGTTTCACTCCTTTGTTTGCTAAGCATACCTCCCCTGCCTCTTCTTACTATAACCAACAAGCTGTTTTGATGCTACTCGTCTTGATCTATCCAACAAGCTTGAGTTTGCTCAATTCGGAGCTCATTTGCAGAAGTTATGACAGTTCTGATTTCCTTGGAGTATTCTTTGTTTTCGTGGTTGAGGCATTAGGTTGGCCCCAGCGGTAGTACCGCGACCACAGCGGTAGTATGGCCGAAGCTCCCCAGCAGTAGTACCGCTCTCAGAGCGGTAGTACCGCTCTCCGAACGGTAGTACCGCTTGGGATTTTCGGCCGTAGCACCGCTGTGTGTCTGGGCTACTTCCGCCTCGATTCTCGAACGAAGTTTTTCGTGTCGGGTTTTGCGGCACTAAGGGAGGTAGTAGGAGCGGTAGTACCGCCCTAAGCAGTAGTACCGCTCTCCCCTAGCGGTAGTACCGCCCTGGGGTCAGGGCCCTGGCAGCGCGGCAGTACCGCTGGGTTGAGCGGTAGTACCGCCCGGAGCGGTAGTACCGCCCTTCCCTAGCGGTAGTACCGCTCTGTGCGGGGATGTTCAGTGGGGTAACGGTTGGATTTTCCCCCTCCTATAAAAGGGGGTCTTCTTCCCCATTGAACCTTATCCCTTTGAGCTCGTGTTCTTCCCCCATTGTTGACCTTCTCCGAGCTTGCTAACTCTCAATCCCTCCATGGATTCTTGCTAGTTTTTGAGGGAAAAGAGAGAGGAGATCTAGATCCACGTTTCCACCAATCACTTTCTCCTCTAAGTGAGGGGAACCCCTTGGATCTAGATCTTGGAGTTCTTCGTGTTCTTCTTTCATTCTTCCTCTCATTTTCTTCCCTAGCATTAGTTGCTTCGGTGGGATTTGGGAGAGAAGGACTTGGGCACTCCGTGTGCCTTTGCCATTGCATTTGGTGCATCGGTTTGAGTTCTCCACGTGATACGTGGAAGTTACAAGTTGAGAAGCTTATTACTCTTGGGTGCTTGGTGCCCTTGAGCTTGTTCATCTTGGGTGCTTGGGCGCCCTAGTTAGTTGGTGGTGTTCGGAGCTCAATCATTGTGGTGTAAAGCTCCGGGCAAGCGTCGGGGTCTCCAATTAGGTTGTGGAGATCGCCCCGAGCATTTTGACGGGTACCGGTGACCGCCCCCAAGGGTTGCCAAAGTGTACGGGTTCGGTGACCGCCCCCAAGGGTCGCCATTTGTACGGGTTCGGTGACCGCCCTCAAGGGTCCCTTAGTGGAATCACGGCATCTTGCATTGTGCGAGGGCGTGAGGAGATTACGGTGGCCCTAGTGGCTTCTTGGGGAGCATTGTGCCTCCACACCGCTCCAAACGGAGATTAGCATCCGCAAGGGTGTGAACTTCGGGATACATCATTATCTCCGCGTGCCTCGGTTATCTCTTACCTGAGCCCTTTACTTATGCACTTTACTTTGTGATAGCCATATTGTTCTTTGTCATATATCTTGCTATCACATTGTTGCTTATATTGCTTAGCATAAGTTGTTGGTGCACATAGGTGAGCCTCGGGAATTAAGTCAATCTGATGCTCAATCCCTCGAATAGGCGGTAATCCTGGTGGCACGTCTTGTGGAAAGACGTCAGCGAACTCCTGCAAAATGTTAGTGACAGCAGGAGGCAAAGAGGAAGGCACGTCCTCGAATGAAAATAATGCCTCTTTGCACACAAAAGCATAGCAAACAGATTTGCTAAAATCTAGCTCATCAATATCAGATTTAGTGGCAAGTAAACATGCACTTTTCAATTTAATTTCAGAAGCAACACTAGATGGTTTACTATTAGGCTTCATTTGTTGCTCAAATTCTTTTGCCACAATCTGATTTTCACTCTTATTTTTCTCCTGTTTTGCTTTATTAGCTCTATTAATATCATCTTTCAAAATGGACTCAGGAGTCATAGGAAGCAAAGTAATATTTTTATCTTATGAACAAGAGTATACTGATTGTTTCTACCATGGTGTACAGAATTTTTATCAAATTGCCATGGTCGACCAAGTAATAAAGAACATGCTTGCATAGGTACCACATCACAATCAACATAATCAACATATGTAGAGATACTAAAATGCACACGAACAGTACGTGTTACCTTAACCTTGCCGCTGTTGTTGAACCATTGGATGTAGTAAGGATGTGGATGTGGTCTTGTGGAGAGAGAAAGCTTCTCCACCATCTCCATGCTAGCCAAGTTGTTGCAGCTCCCTCTGTCTATGATGACGCGCACAGAACGCTCCTTCATAACTCCCTTGGTATGGAACAAATTGTGCCTCTGATTTTGCTCAGCTTGTGTGACCTACACACTTAAAACACGTTGAGCAACTAAACATTCATACTTGTCAGCGTCTTCAGGAGCCATGTATTGCGTCTCATGATCAGAATCATCTCCACCATGTTCTTCACGTGTAATAAGAGCCAAAGTCTCCTCATCATAGTCACTAGCGGACTCATACCCACCATCCTCAGTAGCGATCATCACACGCTGAGATTTGCATTCTCTCGCATAATGACCTCTTCCCTTACAACGACGACAAATAATATCACTTGTGTGCCCAGTTGATGCCATGGAAGAAGAAGAGCTCTGTGTAGGTCCGGCAGGTGCGCTCTTGGCAGATAGTGGTGGTTGTGCCTGCTTTCTTGTATCACGACTGGAGGTAGCAGCTGATGGAGGTGCTGGTGTAGTGGAAGTAGAGGATGCACGCGGTGTCCATGATGAAAGTCGACCTGCAGAAAAGTTAGTTCGCGCCACTGCTTGTCGATCCTGCACTTCACGTTCAGCTTTACAAGCAAGATGGAATAAACGAGTGATATTAGTGTACTCCTTATACTCTAGAATGGTCTGAATCTCTTTATTTAATCCACCCATAAAACGTGCAAGCATAGCTTCATTCTCCTCAACAATACCACATCTAATCATGCCAGTTTGTAATTCTTGATAATATTCTTCTACAGAATTTTTTCCTTGTCTTAAACGCTGCAATTTTTGAAGCAATTCACGTTGATAATATGGTGGAACCCAACGAGTACGCATAGCAGTTTTCAAAGCAGCCCAAGTAGCGGGAATAGGATATAATCTACAATGTTCAGACCACCATACACATGCAAAACTAGTGAAAGCACAAACAACAGCGACAACCCGTCTCTCCTCGAGATATTGTAAACATGTAAAACGTTGTTCAGTTTCTAACTCCCAAGTAAGATATATATCAGGAACATATCTACCCTCAAATGGTGGAATATTCAATTTCAGTTTAGGAATATGGACATCATCTCGTACCTGAGGTGGTGGTGCAGGCCTACCATTATGAATATATACCTGAGGTCGACCTGCTGGTGGTGGTGCTGGTGGCTGCACGTAGTTCTGATTTTGATCAACCTCATCCTCATAATCGCCCGCATACTCATCATCCTCCTGGGTACCAGCAGCAGCAGTAGCAGGAGCCAAAGAAGCACCAACAGCAGTAGCAGCGGCACTAGAATTTTGTCCTGGCTCAATAGGAACACGCTGTGCTCGTCCATACTGATTCGGAAGGGGGCGTAGTTGTTGTTGTTGCAAAGGTGCGATAGGTGCAGCCGGCGGTGGTTGTGGAAAGCGCGTGAGCAATTCATTAAACTTGCTATCAAGCTTTGTTTCAAACGTCTTCTCAATGCCATCTATCTTCTCCATGGCCTCGTCAAATCTGTTTAGCACATCTTGCACCTGTCCACTCATCATTTGCTGAAATTTGTCATGTAGCTGTTTGTTCGTCAGGTTCTCCCAATAAGTCTCATCGGCTTGTGATCCTACCATGGTTAGCAGCAAATAGAAACACACAAGAATATGATCCTACAGACTACTAAGAAGTTGTGGTGGTGTATCACAAACCCGTGAAGCAAATCTCAAATTCTTACCAGTTCTTACCCAGCAGCAGGCGGTGACCGTTGTAGTCAAAACTCTCAAAGCTTGGATAGAGCGATTACCAGGGAGAGTCAAACGCACGACGTAGATGTATGTGGAGCTGGGAAAGCTTATAATATGGTAGCAAAAAGGGTCAGCAATAATCAATTCAGAGATGCAAAGTTGAATAAACGCTCAACGATGGTACTGTGCTGGTCCTAGGCTAGACTGTGCTAGAGACGCGAGCCTAGAACACCAACAAAATCACGGCGCGGCACGTAAACAAGGGAGGAGCACACTCTGAATTTTTTTTCTCTTTTTTTTGCACTTTTTTTCCTCTTTTTTTTTGCTCCGCAACAAATTTTTTTCGGAAAAGTCTACAAATGGTCTAAAAACTGCCTAGCCAGAATTTTCCAGACTTAGTTTTTTTTTTAAACTGGAACTATTTTTCTTCTGCGGATGGCTCGGAAGTTGGGGAGTCCTCCGCTGTCACGACTCGGAGTATCGCGTGATCTGGAAATCGAGAACAATGCAACAATTACTGGACTCGGACTAGGACTGGTGGCGGAGATGAAACTGGTGGAACTCGGACTAGTGGCGGAGATGAATCTGGTGAAACTCGGACTGGTGGCGGATATATGTTGCAGGTGGACTCGGATGGGCGTGATGGCGACGGATATGTGGTGGCGTATATGGATTCGGATTGGCGGTGAATATGTGGTGGTGGTATATGGCAGCGGCGACATGACAACCTGTGAACAGAACTCGAAACTCTAAAAGACTAGACGCTAAGACCAGCAACTTGACACGACGATGCAACCGCAAATTCAACAAAGCAAATACAGAAAAGATTATGCAAAGGCTCAGATTGGTTCGGATGGGATGAACTGACCCTAATTTTTTTTGGCTTTTTCGTGGACTATAGGTATGAAGAACAGACTCGATCTAAACTACGAAAAACTGTCAAATCTCACCGAGCAACCTGGAAATCTGATACCACTTGATAGAGGCAAAGGTGTCCCGTCTTTCGATGAGATGATGGATATCGCTTTGGTGGAAGTCGACTTTGACGATCCGACTACGAACGTGCGAGGACGTCGCGCCTTAGCAATCGCTAAACCAACTCCGAGAGGTTATTGACCACGCCGGAGCACGATCAACCTGACCACGAGGGTCTGTTTCCTGCGAGCAAACGAAGAACAAGCAAGAAACTGAGATTGCAATCTGGATATTGCGAATATAAGAAGAAAGCTTTATTGATCAAGGTGGGGTTCTGTGATGCCTTTGTCTGGTCGTTGAACACAAACGAAGTACGCGAAGTTGCAGCTATGGCGAACTTTAATCTAAACAAAACCCGAAGTCTAAACGGTGCCCTAAGGGCTGTATATATGGAGGAAGAGAGGGGGAATTTCGTGGCCCTTGGTGGAGGGGTCCGAAATCAACCCTATCTCTTGTTTCCCCACACATACGGACTCTAAAAATAGCCTATACTTATGTATTTCGAAATTACATGGGCCTGGCCCAATAAAAAGGTGACACAGCACCAATAATAGCCACTGGACAAAATTTATGAAGTGACATCTTGTATATTTCGTCCAAGGCTTCATGCACTCGTTATGGTGGCTTCAAAGACCTGAAATCATCACTTGTAACTCTGTTCTTGTTCCCCTTGCGCATGCCATCATCTCCATGCTTGTTCTTGCTCCAATGTTCATCCTTCTCCAAGCTAGGCCCTTCATTTGTAAGCAAAACAAATGTATCCAATTTAGGCAGCATCATATTCTCATGAACATTAGAATCATTACCAAGAAACGAAAGTACCTAGTAATTTAGTTGGCGTGCGCGAGCTCTATTAATTGGTCCAGTATGTATAGCAGCAGGGGCTGTGGGTGTAACAATGGTATTGATGTCCTCATCATCCTCCCCTTCTTGAAATGAAGTCGTCCTCGACGGAAGCTCATCTTCCTCACCCAAATAAGGCTTCAAATCTGCAATGTTAAAAGTGGGACTAACCCCAAAATCTACAGGCAGCTCAAGTTTATATGCATTATCATTTATTTTCTCTAACACCTTAAAGGGGCCATCAGCCCGTGGCATGAGCTTTGATTTGCGCAAATCAGGAAATCTATCCTTACGCAAATGTAACCAAACAAGATCTCCAGGTGCAAACACAACATGTTTTCTACCCTTATCTCCAATAAGTTTATATTTGGCATTCATACGCTCAATATTTTCCTTAGTTACCTCATGCATTCTTAAAATCAATTCAGCACATTGTTTAGCATCAAAATTAACCTTCTCCGAAGATGGAAGAGGCAACAAATCAATAGGTGCACGAGGTAGGAAACCATACACAACTTCAAAAGGGCACATCTTAGTAGTAGAATGCAATGAACGATTATAAGCAAATTCAATATGAGGCAAGCATTCCTCCCACATTTTCTTATTACTCTTCAAAACAGCCCTAAGCATAGTAGACAATGTTCTATTGACTACTTCAGTTTGGCCATCAGTTTGGGGGTGACAAGTAGTACTAAAAAGCAGTTTAGTCCCCAACTTAGCCCATAAACATCTCCAAAAGTGGCTAAGAAATTTAGTATCACGATCTGAAACAATAGTATTTGGCACACCATGCAAGCGAATAATTTCACGAAAGAACAAATCAGCAACATTAACAGCATCATCGCTTTTATGACATGGTATAAAGTGTGCCATTTTCGAGAATCTATCCACGACAACAAATATGCTATCCCTCCCCTTCTTTGTTGGAGGTAAACCTAAAACAAAGTCCATAGATATATCCTCCCAAGGAACACAAGGTACAGGCAAAGGCATATATCAACCATGAGGATTGAGTCGTGACTTAGCTTTTTGACATGTAGTGCAGCGAGCAATAAAACGCTCAACATCCCGTCTCATCTTTGGCCAAAAGAAATGTGTAGCAAGTACGTCCTCTGTCTTCTTCACGCCAAAGTGTCCCATTAATCCTCCTCCATGCGCCTCCTGCAACAACAAAAGACGAACGGAGCTAGCTGGAATGCATAGCTTGTTAGCACGAAACAAAAATCCATCATTAACGACAAACTTGTTCCACATTCTTCCTTCTTTACAATGTTGCATTACATCTTTAAAATCAGCATCATGCACATATTGATCTTTGATGGTCTCCAAACCAAATATTTTGGAGTCAAGTTGTGAAAGCATAGTATAGCGACGAGACAATGCATCAGCAATAACATTTTCTTTTCCCTTCTTGTGTTTAATGACATAAGGGAAAGTCTCAATGAATTCAACCCATTTAGCATGTCTACGATTCAGTTTAGCTTGACTTTTAATATGTTTCAAAGATTCATGATCAGAATGTATAACAAATTCTTTGGGCCATAAATAATGTTGCCATGTTTCTAAAGTCCGAACAAGAGCATATAATTCTTTATCATAAGTAGAATAATTCAGACTAGGCCCACTAAATTTTTCAGAAAAGTATGCAACAGGTTTGCCATCTTGTGATAACACACCTCCTAATCCAATTCCACTAGCATCACATTCAAGCTCAAAAGTCTTATTAAAATCAGGAAGTTGGAGTAAAGGAGCATGTGTCAACTTATCTTTCAACACCGAGAAGGCTTCTTCCTGTGCGGTACCCCAAAGAAAAGGCACATCTTTCTTTGTAAGCTCATTGAGAGGTGCAACAATGGTGCTGAAATCTCTCACAAAACGCCTATAGAAGCCAGTGAGGCCAAGAAAACTCCTCACTTGTGTGACCGTTTTGGGCTGCGGCCAACTCTCAATAGCTTCAATCTTGGCTTTATCAACTTCAATTCCCTGTGGAGTAACAACATAGCCAAGAAAAGACACTCGGTCGGTGCAAAAGGTGCACTTCCCAAGGTTACCAAACAAACGTGCATCACGTAGAGCAATAAAAACAGCACGTAAATGTTCCAAATGTTCTTCCAAAGAGCTGCTATAAATCAATATATCATCAAAATAGACTACCACAAATCGTCCAATGAAAGCACGTAAAACTTCATTCATTAGTCTCATGAAAGTACTAGGCGCATTAGTTAACCCAAAAGGCATGACTGACCACTCATATAATCCAAACTTAGTTTTAAATGTTGTTTTCCATTCATCCCCCAATTTCATACGAATTTGATGGTATCCACTACGCAAATCAACTTTGGAGAATATTGTAGAGCCACTCAATTCATCAAGCATATCATCTAGCCTAGGAATAGGATGACGATAACGAATAGTAATATTATTAATGACTCTACAATCAAACACACATACGCAATGTACCATCCTTTTTCGGCACTAGAATAATAGGAACAGCACAAGTGAAAGAACATGCGGTGCCCCCATGTTTGGTTTTGGTAATTGTTGACAATCTCTATGGACTAATGGTTGTCTTGAGTTATATTTGAAGGATTTGTCCATAGGTTTTTCTTGAAGTCCATGTGTTGGTTTCAAGGAGTTTATGAGTTGACCAAGGTGCTATTAAGGAATTATCCAAAGATTGGTCATGTGAGTGTTGAGCTTATTGCAAGCATGTCTTGAAGAAGAAGATTGTGTGATCATTCATGTCTACCTTCAAGACATCATCCAAATGAAGAGAGTTGGAAAGATTCAAGGTTGATCAAGACTATGTCAAAGAATGAATCAAGTCGATCAACACACAAAGCATAGAAGATGTACCGAGAGGGATCAAGCAATCCCATGGTATGGTAAGCATGGTCAATTATGCTTTGTGTACTAACCCATGGTTTTCGTGAGAGTTCTTTGTGGGGTTAGGTTGCGGTGCGCAAGTTCAAGTAGGATCATCATGAAGAGATCATATGCTTGAAGCTTGCCGTCCATTGTAGCGATAATGGACGTGTGAAGATGTGCAGAAGAGTGGCTCACCCATAGTGGAGTATGGGGGAGCAATCTACTAGTCTTCATCGAGCCAACGCAATCAAGAAAGGTGGTCCATCTTGAGGAGGAGAAGATCGTCATCATGTAGCTCAAGTGGATCATATGCAAGGCAAAGGTTTGCCCTTGATAGGTTTTCTATTTTATCGGTCTCACGGTGGGAGACTGGGTTATAGGATCGATTGCCGTACTATCAAGGGGGGCTCTCGATGAGTTGCTTGATCGTATCGTTCGTAGAGAGCTCAAACCATTGCATCCTTGCATCATCTTTTTGGTTCTTGTTTGGTTCTTCTCCTTGTGAGATTTGGAGCTTATGGTCATTTTTATGACAAGCTCGAGTTCATCGAAAACGGAGTTCTCATGCATCTTCTATGATGTTTTCGATGTTGGAGGGTATGCCGGTTCTTCCCGGTTGGAGGTTTCACTCCTCTGTTTGCTAAGCATACCTCCCCTGCCTCTTCTTACTATAACCAACAAGCTGTTTTGATGCTACTCGTCTTGCTCTATCCAACAAGCTTGAGTTTGCTCAATTCGGAGCTCATTTGCAGAAGTTATGGCAGTTCTGGTTTCCTTGGAGTATTCTTTGTTTTTGTGGTTGAGGCATTAGGTTGGCCCCAGCGGTAGTACCGCGACCACAGCGATAGTACCGCCGAAGCTCCCCAGCGGTAGTACCGATCTCAGAGCGGTAGTACCGCTCTCCGAACGGTAGTACCGCTTGGGATTTTCGGCCGTAGTACCGCTGTGTGTCTGGGCTACTTCCGCCTCGATTCTCGAACGAAGTTTTTCGTGTCGGGTTTTGCGGCACTAAGGGAGGTAGTAGGAGCGGTAGTACCGCCCTAAGCAGTAGTACCTCTCTCCCCTAGCGGTAGTTCCGCCCTGGGGTCAGGGCCCTGGCAGCGCGGCAGTACCGCTGGGTTGAGCGGTAGTACCGCCCGGAGCGGTAGTACTGCTCGGAGCGGTAGTACCGCCCTTCCCTAGCGGTAGTACCGCTCTGTGCGGGGATGTTCAGTGGGGTAACGGTTGGATTTTCCCCCTCCTATAAAAGGGGGTCTTCTTCCCCATTGAACCTTATCCCTTTGAGCTCGTGTTCGTCCCCCATTGTTGACCTTCTCCGAGCTTGCTAACTCTCAATCCCTCCATGGATTCTTGCTAGTTTTTGAGGGAAAAGAGAGAGGAGATCTAGATCCAGGTTTCCACCAATCACTTTCTCCTCTAAGTGAGGGGAACCCCTTGGATCTAGATCTTGGAGTTCTTCGTGTTCTTCTTTCGTTCTTCCTCTCATTTTCTTCCCTAGCATTAGTTGCTTCGGTGGGATTTGGGAGAGAAGGACTTGGGCACTCCGTGTGCCTTTGCCATTGCATTTGGTGCATCGGTTTGAGTTCTCCACGTGATACGTGGAAGTTACAAGTTGAGAAGCTTATTACTCTTGGGTGCTTGGTGCCCTTGAGATTGTTCATCTTGGGTGCTTGGGCGCCCTAGTTAGTTGGTGGTGTTCGGAGCTCAATCATTGTGGTGTAAAGCTCCGGGCAAGCGTCGGAGTCTCCAATTAGGTTGTGGAGATCGCCCCGAGCATTTTGACGGGTACCGGTGACCGCCCCCAAGGGTTGCCAAAGTGTACGGGTTCGGTGACCGCCCCCAAGGGTCGCCATTTGTACGGGTTCGGTGACCGCCCTCAAGGGTCCCTTAGTGGAATCACGGCATCTTGCATTGTGCGAGGGCGTGAGGAGATTACGGTGGCCCTAGTGGCTTCTTGGGGAGCATTGTGCCTCCACACCGCTCCAAACGGAGATTAGCATCCGCAAGGGTGTGAACTTCGGGATACATCATTATCTCCGCGTGCCTCGGTTATCCCTTACCTGAGCCCTTTACTTATGCACTTTACTTTGTGATAGCCATATTGTTCTTTGTCATATATCTTGCTATCACATTGTTGCTTATATTGCTTAGCATAAGTTGTTGGTGCACATAGGTGAGCCTAGTTGTTTTAGGTTTTGTGCTTGGCAAATTAACCGCTAGGTTTATTCCACATTTGTTCAAGCCTAAACTGTAATTATTTTAAAACGCCTATTCACCCCCCCCCCCCTCTAGGTGACATCCACGATCTTTCAACAAGGACTAAGGGATTCGCGTATATAACCTTTGTCGAGAAGCTCTTGTACTTGACGCATAATCTCCTTCGTCTCCTCTGGATTGGTACGGTATGGCGCACCGTTTGGCAGTGAAGCACCGGGAATTAAGTCAATCTGATGCTCAATCCCTCGAATAGGCGGTAATCCCGGTGGCACGTCTTGTGGAAAGACGTCAGCGAACTCCTGCAAAATGTTAGTGACAGCATGAGGCAAAGAGGAAGGCACGTCCTCGAATGAAAATAATGCCTCTTTGCACACAAAAGCATAGCAAACAGATTTGCTAAAATCTAGCTCATCAATATCAGATTTAGTGGCAAGTAACATGCACTTTTCAATTTAATTTCAGAAGCAACACTAGATGGTTTACTATTAGGCTTCATTTGTTGCTCAAATTCTTTTTCCACAATCTGATTTTCACTCTTATTTTTCTCCTGTTTTGCTTCATTAGCTCTATTAATATCATCTTTCAAAATGGACTCAGGAGTCATAGGAAGCAAAGTAATATTTTTATCCTTATGAACAAGAGTATACTGATTGTTTCTACCATGGTGTACAGAATTTTTATCAAATTGCCATGGTCGACCAAGTAATAAAGAACATGCTTGCATAGGTACCACATCACAATCAACATAATCATCATATGTAGAGATACTAAAATGCACACGAACAGTACGTGTTACCTTAACCTTGCCGCTGTTGTTGAACCATTGGATGTAGTAAGGATGTGGATGTGGTCTTGTGGAGAGAGAAAGCTTCTCCACCATCTCCATGCTAGCCAAGTTGTTGCAGCTCCCTCCGTCTATGATGACACGCACAGAACGTTCCTTCACAACTCCCTTGGTATGGAACAAATTGTGCCTCTGATTTTGCTCAGCTTGTGTGACCTGCACACTTAAAACACGTTGAGAAACTAAGCATTCATACTTGTCAGCGTCTTCAGGAGCCATGTATTGCGTCTCATGATCAGAATCATCTCCACCATGTTCTTCACGTGTAATAAGAGCCAAAGTCTCCTCATCATAGTCACTAGCGGACTCATACCCACCATCCTCGGTAGCGATCATCACACACTCAGATTTGCATTCTCTCGCATAATGACCTCTTCCCTTACAACGACGACAAATAATATCACTTGTGTGCCCAGTTGATGCCATGGAAGAAGAAGAGCTCTGTGTAGGTCCGGCAGGTGCGCTCTTGGCAGATAGTGGTGGTTGTGCCTGCTTTCTTGTATCACGACTGGAGGTAGCAGCTGATGGAGGTGCTGGTGTAGTGGATAGAGGATGCACGCGGTGTCCATGATGAAAGTCGACCTGCAGAAAAGTTAGTTCGCGCCACTGCTTGTCGATCCTGCACTTCACGTTCAGCTTTACAAGCAAGATGGAATAAACGAGTGATATTAGTGTACTCCTTATACTCTAGAATGGTCTGAATCTCTTTATTTAATCCACCCATAAAACGTGCAAGCATAGCTTCATTCTCCTCAACAATACTACATCTAATCATGCCAGTTTGTAATTCTTGATAATATTCTTCTACAGAATTTTTTCCTTGTCTTAAACGCTGCAATTTTTGAAGCAATTCACGTTGATAATATGGTGGAACCCAACGAGTACGCATAGCAGTTTTCAAAGCAGCCCAAGTAGCGGGAATAGGATATAATCTACAATGTTCAGACCACCATACACATGCAAAACTAGTGAAAGCACAAACAGCAGCGACAACCCGTCTCTCCTCGGGATATTGTAAACATGTAAAACGTTGTTCAGTTTCTAACTCCCAAGTAAGATATATATCAGGAACATATCTACCCTCAAATGGTGGAATATTCAATTTCAGTTTAGGAATATGGACATCATCTCGTACCTGAGGTGGTGGTGCAGGCCTACCATTACGAATATATACCTGAGGTCGACCTGCTGGTGGTGGTGCTGGTGGCTGCACGTAGTTCTGATTTTGATCAACCTCATCCTCATAATCGCCCGCATACTCATCATCCTCCTGGGTACCAGCAGCAGCAGTAGCAGGAGCCAAAGAAGCACCAACAACAGTAGCAGCGGCACCAGAATTTTGTCATGGCTCAATAGGAACACGCTGTGCTCGTCCATACTGATTCGGAAGGGGGCGTAGTTGTTGTTGTTGCAGAGGTGCGATAGGTGCAGCCGGCGGTGGTTGTGGAAAGCGCGCGAGCAATTCATTAAACTTGCTATCAAGCTTTGTTTCAAACGTCTTCTCAATGCCATCTATCTTCTCCATGGCCTCGTCAAATCTGTTTAGCACATCTTGCACCTGTCCACTCATCATTTGCTGAAATTTGTCATGTAGCTGTTTGTTCGTCAGGTTCTCCCAATCAGTCTCATCGGCTTGTGATCCTACCATGGTTAGCAGCAAATATAAACACACAAGAATATGATCCTATAGACTACTAAGAAGTGGTGGTGGTGTATCACAAACCCGTGAAGCAAATCTCAAATTCTTACCAGTTCTTACCCAGCAGCAGGCGGTGATCGGCAACCGTTGTAGTCAAAACTCTCAAAGCTTGGATAGAGCGATTACCAGGGAGAGTCAAACGCACGAGTAGATGTATGTGGAGCTGGGAAGGCTTATAATATGGTAGCAAAAAGGGTCAGCAATAATCAATTCAGAGATGCAAAGTTGAATAAACGCTCAACGACGGTACTGTGCTGGTCCTAGGCTAGACTGTGCTAGAGACGCGAGCCTAGAACATCAACAAAATCACGGCGCGGCACGTAAACAAGGGAGGAGCACACTCTGAATTTTTTTTCTCTTTTTTTGCACTTTTTTTCCTCTTTTTTTTTGCTCCGCAACAAATTTTTTTCGAAAAAGTCTACAAATGGTCTAAAAACTGCCTAGCCAGAATTTTCCAAACTTAGTTTTTTTCTGAAACTGGAACTATTTTTCTTCTGCGGATGGCTCGGAAGTTGGGGAGTCCTCCGCTGTCATGACTCGGAGTATCGCGTGATCTGGAAATCGAGAACAATGCAACAATTACTGGACTCGGACTAGGACTGGTGGCGGAGATGAAACTGGTGGAACTCAGACTAGTGGCGGAGATGAATCTGGTGGAACTCGGACTGGAGGCGGATATATGTTGCAGGTGGACTCGTATGGGCGTGATGGCGACGGATATGTGGTGGTGTATATGGATTCGGATTGGCGGTGAATATGTGGTGGTGGTATATGGCAGCGGTGACGTGACAACCTGTGAACAGAACTCGAAACTCTAAAAGACTAGACGCTAAGACCAGCAACTTGACACGACGATGCAACCGCAAATTCAACAAAGCAAATACAGAAAAGATTATGCAAAGGCTCAGATTGGTTCGGATGGGATGAACTAACCCTATTTTTTTTTGGCTTTTTCGTGGACTATAGGTATGAAGAACAAACTCGATCTAAACTACGAAAAACTGTAAAATCTCACCGAGCAACCTAGAAATCTGATACCACTTGATAGAGGCAAAGGTGTCCCGTCTTTCAATGAGATGATGGATATCGCTTTGGTGGAAGTCGACTTTGACGATCCGACTACGAACGTGCGAGGACGTCGCGCCTTAGCAATCGCTAAACCAACTCCGAGAGGTTATTGACCACGCCGGAGCACGATCAACCTGACCACGAGGGTCTGTTTCCTGCGAGCAAACGAAGAACAAGCAAGAAACTGAGATTGCAATCTGGATATTGCGAATATAAGATGAAAGCTTTATTGATCAAGGTGGGGTTCTGTGACGCCTTTGTCTGGTCGTTGAACACAAACGAAGTACGCGAAGTTGCAGCTATGGCGAACTTTAATCTAAACAAAACCCGAAGTCTAAACGGTGCCCTAAGGGCTGTATATATGGAGGAAGAGAGGGGGGATTTCGTGGCCCTTGGTGGAGGGGTCCGAAATCAACCCTATCTCTTGTTTCCCCACACATACGGACTCTAAAAATAGCCTATACTTATGTATTTCGAAATTACATGGGCCTGGCCCAATAAAAAGGTGACGCAGCACCAATAATAGCCTCTGGACAAAATTTATGAAGTGACATCTTGTATATTTCGTCCAAGGCTTCATGCACTCGTTATGGTGGCTTCAACGACCTGAAATCATCACTTGTAACTCTGTTCTTGTTCCCCTTGCGCATGCCATCATCTCCATGCTTGTTCTTGCTCCATTGTTCATCCTTCTCCAAGCTAGGCCCTTCATTTGTAAGCAAAACAAATGTATCCAATTTAGGCAGCATCATATTCTCATGAACATTAGAATCATTACCAAGAAACGAAAGTACCTGGTAATTTAGTTGGCGTGCGCGAGCTCTAGTAATTGGTCCAGTATGTATAGCAGCAGGGGCTGTGGGTGTAACAATGGTATTGATGTCCTCATCATCCTCCCCTTCTTGAAATGAAGTCGTCCTCGACGGAAGCTCATCTTCCTCACCCAAATAAGGCTTCAAATCTGCAATGTTAAAAGTGGGACTAACCCCAAAATCTGCAGGCATCTCAAGTTTATATGCATTATCATTTATTTTCTCTAACACCTTAAAGGGGCCATCAGCCCGTGGCATGAGCTTTGATTTGCGCAAATCAGGAAATCTATCCTTACGCAAATGTAACCAAACAAGATCTCTAGGTGCAAACACAACATGTTTTCTACCCTTATCTCCAACAAGTTTATATTTGGCATTCATACGCTCAATGTTTTCCTTAGTTAACTCATGCATTTTTAAAATCAATTCAGCACATTGTTTAGCATCAAAATTAACCTTCTCTGAAGATGGAAGAGGCAACAAATCAATAGGTGCACGAGGTAGGAAACCATACACAACTTCAAAAGGGCACATCTTATTAGTAGAATGCAATGAATGATTATAAGAAAATTCAATATGAGGCAAGCATTCCTCCCACATTTTCTTATTACTCTTCAAAACAGCCCTAAGCATAGTAGACAATGTTCTATTGACTACTTCAGTTTGGCCATCAGTTTGGGGGTGACAAGTAGTACTAAAAAGCAGTTTAGTCCCCAACTTAGCCCATAAACATCTCCAAAAGTGGCTAAGAAATTTAGTATCATGATCTGAAACAATAGTATTTGGCACACCATGCAAGCGAATAATTTCACGAAAGAACAAATCAGCAACATTAACAGCATCATCGCTTTTATGACATGGTATAAAGTGTGCCATTTTCGAGAATCTATCCACGACAACAAATATGCTATCCCTCCCCTTCTTTGTTCGAGGTAAACCTAAAACAAAGTCCATAGATATATCCTCCCAAGGAACACTGGGTACAGGCAAAGGCATATATAAACCATGAGGATTGAGTCGTGACTTAGCTTTTTGACATGTAGTGCAGCGAGCAATAAAACGCTCAACATCCCGTCTCATCTTTGGCCAAAAGAAATGTGTAGCAAGTACGTCCTCCGTCTTCTTCACGCCAAAGTGTCCCATTAATCCTCCTCCATGCGCCTCCTGCAACAACAAAAGACGAACGGAGCTAGCTGGAATGCATAGCTTGTTAGCACGAAACACAAATCCATCATTAACGACAAACTTGTTCCACATTCTTCCTTCTTTACAATGCTGCATTACATCTTTAAAATCAGCATCATGCACATATTGATCTTTGATGGTCTCCAAACCAAATATTTTGAAGTCAAGTTGTGAAAGCATAGTATAGCGACGAGACAATGCATCAGCAATAACATTTTCTTTTCCCTTCTTGTGTTTAATGACATAAGGGAAAGTCTCAATGAATTCAACCCATTTAGCATGTCTACGATTCAGTTTAGCTTGACTTTTAATATGTTTCAAAGATTCATGATCAGAATGTATAACAAATTCTTTGGGCCATAAATAATGTTGCCATGTTTCTAAAGTCCGAACAAGATCATATAATTCTTTATCATAAGTAGAATAATTCAGACTAGGCCCACTAAATTTTTCAGAAAAGTATGCAACAGGTTTGCCATCTTGTAATAACACACCTCCTAATCCAATTCCACTAGCATCACATTCAAGCTAAAAAGTCTTATTAAAATCAGGAAGTTGGAGTAAAGGAGCATGTGTCAACTTATCTTTCAACACCGAGAAGGCTTCTTCCTGTGTGTTACCCCACAGAAAAGGCACATCTTCCTTTGTAAGCTCATTGAGAGGTGCAGCAATGGTGCCGAAATCTCTGACAAAACGCCTATAGAATCCAGCGAGGCCAAGAAAACTCCTCACTTGTGTGACCGTTTTGGGCTGCGGCCAACTCTCAATAGCTTCAATCTTGGCTTTATCAACTTCAATTCCCTGTGGAGTAACAACATAGCCAAGAAAAGACACTCGGTCGGTGCAAAAGGTGCACTTCCCAAGGTTACCAAAAAAACGTGCATCACGTAGAGCAATAAAAACAGCACGTAAATGTTCCAAATGTTCTTCCAAAGATCTGCTATAAATCAGTATATCATCAAAATAGACTATCACAAATCGTCCAATGAAAGCACGTAAAACTTCGTTCATTAGTCTCATGAAAGTACTAGGCGCATTAGTTAACCCAAAAGGCATGACTAACCACTCATATAATCCAAACTTAGTTTTAAATGTTGTTTTCCATTCATCCCCCAATTTCATACGAATTTGATGGTATCCACTACGCAAATCAACTTTGGAGAATATTGTAGAGCCACTCAATTCATCAAGCATATCATCTAGCCTAGGAATAGGATGACGATTACGAATAGTAATATTATTAATGCCTCTACAATCAACACATATACGCGATGTACCATCCTTTTTCAGCACTAGAATAATAGGAACAGCACAAGTGAAAGAACAAGTGGTGCCCCCATGTTTGGTTTTGGTAATTGTTGACAATCTCTATGGACTAATGGTTGTCTTGAGTTATATTTGAAGGATTTGTCCAAAGGTTTTTCTTGAAGTCCATGTGTTGGTTTCAAGGAGTTTATGAGTTGACCAAGGTGCTATTAAGGAATTATCCAAAGATTGGTCATGTGAGTGTTGAGCTTATTGCAAGCATGTCTTGAAGAAGAAGATTGTGTGATCATTCATGTCTACCTTCAAGACATCATCCAAATGAAGAGAGTTGGAAAGATTCAAGGTTGATCAAGACTAAGTCAAAGAATGAATCAAGTCGATCAACACACAAAGCATAGAAGATGTACCGAGAGGGATCAAGCAATCCCATGGTATGGTAAGCATGGTTAATTATGCTTTGTGTACTAACCCATGGTTTTCGTGAGAGTTCTTTGTGGGGTTAGGTTGCGGTGTGCAAGTTCAAGTAGGATCATCATGAAGAGATCATATGCTTGAAGCTTGCCATCCATTGTAGCGATAATGGACGTGTGAAGATGTGCAGAAGAGTGGCTCACCCATAGTGGAGTATGGGGGAGCAATCTACTAGTCTTCATCGAGCCAACGCAATCAAGAACGGTGGTCCATCTTGAGGAGGAGAAGATCGTCATCATGTAGCTCAAGTGGATCATATGCAAGGCAAAGGTTTGCCCTTGATAGGTTTTCTATTTTATCGGTCTCACGGTGGGAGACTGGGTTATAGGATCGATTGTCGTACTATCAAGGGGGGCTCTCGATGAGTTGCTTGATCGTATCGTTCGTAGAGAGCTCAAACCATTGCATCCTTGCATCATCTTTTTGGTTCTTGTTTGGTTCTTCTCCTTGTGAGATTTGGAGCTTATGGTCATTTTTATGACAAGCTCGAGTTCATCGAAAACGGAGTTCTCATGCATCTTCTATGATGTTTTCGATGTTGGAGGGTATGCCGGTTCTTCCCGGTTGGAGGTTTCACTCCTTTGTTTGCTAAGCATACCTCCCCTACCTCTTCTTACTATAACCAACAAGCTGTTTTGATGCTACTCGTCTTGCTCTATCCAACAAGCTTGAGTTTGCTCAATTCGGAGCTCATTTGCAGAAGTTATGGCAGTTCTGATTTCCTTGGAGTATTCTTTGTTTTCGTGGTTGAGGCATTAGGTTGGCCCCAGCGGTAGTACCGCGACCACAGCGGTAGTACCGCCGAAGCTCCCCAGCGGTAGTACCGCTCTCAGAGCGGTAGTACCGCTCTCCGAACGGTAGTACCGCTTGGGATTTTCGGCCGTAGTACCGCTGTGTGTCTGGGCTACTTCCGCCTCGATTCTCGAACGAAGTTTTTCATGTCGGGTTTTGCGGCACTAAGGGAGGTAGTAGGAGCGGTAGTACCGCCCTAAGTAGTAGTACCGCTCTCCCCTAGCAGTAGTACCGCCCTGGGGTCAGGGCCCTCGCAGCGCGGCAGTACCGCTGGGTTGAGCGGTAGTACCGCCCGGAGCGGTACTACCGCCCTTCCGTAGCGGTAGTACCGCTCTGTGCGGGGATGTTCAGTGGGGTAACGGTTGGATTTTCCCCCTCCTATAAAAGGGGGTCTTCTTCCCCATTGAACCTTATCCCTTTGAGCTCGTGTTCTTCCCCCATTGTTGACCTTCTCCGAGCTTGCTAACTCTCAATCCCTCCATGGATTCTTGCTAGTTTTTGAGGGAAAAGAGAGAGGAGATCTAGATCCACGTTTCCACCAATCACTTTGTCCTCTAAGTGAGGGGAACCCCTTGGATCTAGATCTTGGAGTTCTTCGTGTTCTTCTTTCATTCTTCCTCTCATTTTCTTCCCTAGCATTAGTTGCTTCGGTGGGATTTGGGAGAGAAGGACTTGGGCACTCCGTGTGCCTTTGCCATTGCATTTGGTGCATCGGTTTGAGTTCTCCACGTGATACGTGGAAGTTACAAGTTGAGAAGCTTATTACTCTTGGGTGCTTGGTGCCCTTGAGCTTGTTCATCTTGGGTGCTTGGGCGCCCTAGTTAGTTGGTGGTGTTCGGAGCTCAATCATTGTGGTGTAAAGCTCCGGGCAAGCGTCGGGGTCTCCAATTAGGTTGTGGAGATCGCCCCGAGCATTTTGACGGGTACCGGTGACCGCCCCCAAGGGTTGCCAAAGTGTACGGGTTCGGTGACCGCCCCCAAGGGTCGCCATTTGTACGGGTTCGGTGACTGCCCTCAAGGGTCCCTTAGTGGAATCACGGCATCTTGCATTGTGCGAGGGCGTGAGGAGATTACGGTGGCCCTAGTGGCTTCTTGGGGAGCATTGTGCCTCCACACCGCTCCAAACGGAGATTAGCATCCGCAAGGGTGTGAACTTCGGGATACATCATCGTCTCCGCGTGCCTCGGTTATCCCTTACCTGAGCCCTTTACTTATGCACTTTACTTTGTGATAGCCATATTGTTCTTTGTCATATATCTTGCTATCACATTGTTGCTTATATTGCTTAGCATAAGTTGTTGGTGCACATAGGTGAGCCTAGTTGTTTTAGGTTTTGTGCTTGGCAAATTAACCGCTAGGTTTATTCCGCATTTGTTCAAGCCTAAACCGTAATTATTTTAAAACGCCTATTCACCCCCCCCCCCCTCCAGGCGACATCCACGATCTTTCAACAAGGACTAAGGGATTCGCGTATATAACCTTTGTCGAGAAGCTCTTGTACTTGACACATAATCTCCTTCGTCTCCTCTGGATTGGTACGGTATGGCGCACCGTTTGGCAGTGAAGCACCGGGAATTAAGTCAATCTGATGCTCAATCCCTCGAATAGGCGGTAATCCCGGTGGCACGTCTTGTGGAAAGACGTCAGCGAACTCCTGCAAAATGTTAGTGACAGCAGGAGGCAAAGAGGAAGGCACGTCCTGGAATGAAAATAATGCCTCTTTGCACACAAAAGCATAGCAAACATATTTGCTAAAATCTAGCTCATCAATATCAGATTTAGTGGCAAGTAAACATGCACTTTTCAATTTAATTTCAGAAGCAACACTAGATGGTTTACTATTAGGCTTCATTTGTTGCTCAAATTCTTTTGCCACAATCTGATTTTCACTCTTATTTTTCTCCTGTTTTGCTTTATTAGCTCTATTAATATCATCTTTCAAAATGGACTCAGGAGTCATAGGAAGCAAAGTAATATTTTTATCCTTATGAACAAGAGTATACTGATTGTTTCTACCATGGTGTACAGAATTTTTATCAAATTGCCATGGTCGACCAAGTAATAAAGAACATGCTTGCATAGGTACCACATCACAATCAACATAATCAGCATATGTAGAGATACTAAAATGCACACGAACAGTACGTGTTACCTTAACCTTGCCGCTGTTGTTGAACCATTGGATGTAGTAAGGATGTGGATGTGGTCTTGTGGAGAGAGAAAGCTTCTCCACCATCAACATGCTAGCCAAGTTGTTGCAGCTCCCTCCGTCTATGATGACGCGCACAGAACGTTCCTTCACAACTCCCTTGGTATGGAACAAATTGTGCCTCTGATTTTGCTCAGCTTGTGTGACCTGCACACTTAAAACCCGTTGAGCAACTAAACATTCATACTAGTCAGCGTCTTCAGGAGCCATGTATTGCGTCTCATGATCAGAATCATCTCCACCATGTTCTTCACGTGTAATAAGAGCCAAAGTCTGCTCATCATAGTCACTAGCGGACTCATACCCACCATCCTCGGTAGCGATCATCACACGCTGAGATTTGCATTCTCTCGCATAATGACCTCTTCCCTTACAACGACGACAAATAATATCACTTGTGTGCCCAGTTGATGCCATGGAAGAAGAAGAGCTCTGTGTAGGTCCGGCAGGTGCGCTCTTGGCAGATAGTGGTGGTTGTGCCTGCTTTCTTGTATCACGACTGGAGGTAGCAGCTGATGGAGGTGCTGGTGTAGTGGAAGTAGAGGATGCACGCGGTGTCCATGATGAAAGTCGACCTGCAGAAAAGTTAGTTCGCGCCACTGCTTGTCGATCCTGCACTTCACGTTCAGCTTTACAAGCAAGATGGAATAAACAAGTGATATTAGTGTACTCCTTATACTCTAGAATGGTCTGAATCTCTTTATTTAATCCACCCATAAAACGTGCAAGCATAGCTTCATTCTCCTCAACAATACCACATCTAATCATGCCAGTTTGTAATTCTTGATAATATTCTTCTACATAATTTTTTCCTTGTCTTAAACGCTGCAATTTTTGAAGCAATTCACGTTGATAATATGGTGGAACCCAACGAGTACGCATAGCAGTTTTCAAAGCAGCCCAAGTAGCGGGAATAGGATATAATCTACAATGTTCAGACCGCCATACACATGCAAAACTAGTGAAAGCACAAACAGCAGCGACAACCCGTCTCTCCTCGGGATATTGTAAACATGTAAAACGTTGTTCAGTTTCTAACTCCCAAGTAAGATATATATCAGGAACATATCTACCCTCAAATGGTGGAATATTCAATTTCAGTTTAGGAATATGGACATCATCTCGTACCTGAGGTGGTGGTGCAGGCCTACCATTACGAATATATACGTGAGGTCGACCTGCTGGTGGTGGTGCTGGTGGCTGCACGTAGTTCTGATTTTGATCAACCTCATCCTCATAATCGCCCGCATACTCATCATCCTCCTGGGTACCAGCAGCAGCAGTAGCAGGAGCCAAAGAAGCACCACCAGCAGTAGCAGCGGCACCAGAATTTTGTCCTGGCTCAATAGGAACACGCTGTGCTCGTCCATACTGATTCGGAAGGGGGTGTAGTTGTTGTTGTTGCAGAGGTGCGCTAGGTGCAGCCGGCGGTGGTTGTGGAAAGCGCGCGAGCAATTCATTAAACTTGCTATCAAGCTTTGTTTCAAACGTCTTCTCAATGCCATCTATCTTCTCCATGCCCTCGTCAAATCTGCTTAGCACATCTTGCACCTGTCCACTCATCATTTGCTGAAATTTGTCATGTAGCTGTTTGTTCGTCAGGTTCTCCCAATCAGTCTCATCGGCTTGTGATCCTACCATGGTTAGCAGCAAATATAAACACACAAGAATATGATCCTACAGACTACTAAGAAGTGGTGGTGGTGTATCACAAACCCGTGAAGCAAATCTCAAATTCTTACCAGTTCTTACCCAGCAGCAGGCGGTGACCGTTGTAGTCAAAACTCTCAAAGCTTGGATAGAGCGATTACCAGGGAGAGTCAAACGCACGACGTAGATGTATGTGGAGCTGGGAAGGCTTATAATATGGTAGCAAAAAGGGTCAGCAATAATCAATTCAGAGATGCAAAGTTGAATAAACGCTCAACGACGGTACTATGCTGGTCCTAGGCTAGACTGTGCTAGAGACGCGAGCCTAGAACACCAACAAAATCACGGCGCGGCACGTAAACAAGGGAGGAGCACACTCTGAATTTTTTTTCTCTTTTTTTTGCACTTTTTTTCCTCTTTTTTTTTTGCTCCGCAACAATTTTTTTTCGAAAAAGTCTACAAATGGTCTAAAAACTGCCTAGCCAGAATTTTCCAGACTTAGTTTTTTTTTAAACTGGAACTATTTTTCTTCTGCGGATGGCTCAGAAGTTGGGGAGTCCTCCGCTGTCACGACTCGGAGTATCGCGTGATCTGGAAATCGAGAACAATGCAACAATTACTGGACTCGGACTAGGACTGGTGGCGGAGATGAAACTGGTGGAACTCGGACTAGTGGCGGAGATGAATCTGGTGGAACTCGGACTGGTGGCGGATATATGTTGCAGGTGGACTCGGATGGGCGTGATGGCGACGGATATGTGGTGGTGTATATGGATTCGGATTGGCGGTGAATATGTGGTGGTGGTATATGGCAGCGGTGACGTGACAACCTGTGAACAGAACTCGAAACTCTAAAAGACTAGACGCTAAGACCAGCAACTTGACACGACGATGCAACCGCAAATTCAACAAAGCAAATACAGAAAAGATTATGCAAAGGCTCAGATTGGTTCGGATGGGATGAACTAACCCTAATTTTTTTTGGCTTTTTCGTGGACTATAGGTATGAAGAACAAACTCGATCTAAACTACGAAAAACTGTAAAATCTCACCGAGCAACCTGGAAATCTGATACCACTTGATAGAGGCAAAGGTGTCCCGTCTTTCGATGAGATGATGGATATCGCTTTGGTGGAAGTCGACTTTGACGATCCGACTACGAACGTGCGAGGACGTCGCGCCTTAGCAATCGCTAAACCAACTCCGAGAGGTTATTGACCACGCCGGAGCACGATCAACCTGACCACGAGGGTCTGTTTCCTGCGAGCAAACGAAGAACAAGCAAGAAACTGAGATTGCAATCTGGATATTGCGAATATAAGATGAAAGCTTTATTGATCAAGGTGGGGTTCTGTGACGCCTTTGTCTGGTCGTTGAACACAAACGAAGTACGCGAAGTTGCAGCTATGGCGAACTTTAATCTAAACAAAACCCGAAGTCTAAACGGTGCCCTAAGGGCTATATATATGGAGGAAGAGAGGGGGAATTTCGTGGCCCTTGGTGGAGGGGTCCGAAATCAACCCTATCTCTTGTTTCCCCACACATACGGACTCTAAAAATAGCCTATACTTATGTATTTCGAAATTACATGGGCCTGGCCCAATAAAAAGGTGACGCAGCACCAATAATAGCCTCTGGACAAAATTTATGAAGTGACATCTTGTATATTTCGTCCAAGGCTTCATGCACTCGTTATGGTGGCTTCAAAGACCTGAAATCATCACTTGTAACTCTGTTCTTGTTCCCCTTGCGCATGCCATCATCTCCATGCTTGTTCTTGCTCCAATGTTCATCCTTCTCCAAGCTAGGCCCTTCATTTGTAAGCAAAACAAATATATCCAATTTAGGCAGCATCATATTCTCATGAACATTAGAATCATTACCAAGAAACGAAAGTACCTGGTAATTTAGTTGGCGTGCGCGAGCTCTAGTAATTGGTCCAGTATGTATAGCAGCAGGGGCTGTGGGTGTAACAATGGTATTGATGTCCTCATCATCCTCCTCTTCTTGAAATGAAGTCGTCCTCGACGGAAGCTCATCTTCCTCACCCAAATAAGGCATCAAATCTGCAATGTTAAAAGTGGGACTAACCCCAAAATCTGCAGGCAGCTCAAGTTTATATGCATTATCATTTATTTTCTCTAACACCTTAAAGGGGCCATCAGCCCGTGGCATGAGCTTTGATTTGCGCAAATCAGGAAATCTATCCTTACGCAAATGTAACCAAACAAGATCTCCAGGTGCAAACACAACATGTTTTCTACCCTTATCTCCAACAAGTTTATATTTGGCATTCATACGCTCAATGTTTTCCTTAGTTAACTCATGCATTTTTAAAATCAATTCAGCACATTGTTTAGCATCAAAATTAACCTTCTCCGAAGATGGAAGAGGCAACAAATCAATAGGTGCATGAGGTAGGAAACCATACACAACTTCAAAAGGGCACATCTTAGTAGTAGAATGCAATGAACGATTATAAGCAAATTCAATATGAGGCAAGCATTCCTCCCACATTTTCTTATTACTCTTCAAAACAGCCCTAAGCATAGTAGACAATGTTCTATTGATTACTTCAGTTTGGCCATCAGTTTGGGGGTGACAAGTAGTACTAAAAAGCAGTTTAGTCCCCAACTTAGCCCATAAACATCTCCAAAAGTGGCTAAGAAATTTAGTATCACGATCTGAAACAATAGTATTTGGCACACCATGCAAGCGAATAATTTCACGAAAGAACAAATCAGCAACATTAACAGCATCATCGCTTTTATGACATGGTATAAAGTGTGCCATTTTCGAGAATCTATCCACGACAACAAATATGCTATCCCTCCCCTTCTTTGTTGGAGGTAAACCTAAAACAAAGTCCATAGATATATCCTCCCAAGGAACACTAGGTACAGGCAAAGGCATATATAAACCATGAGGATTGAGTCGTGACTTAGCTTTTTGACATGTAGTGCAGCGAGCAATAAAACGCTCAACATCCCGTCTCATCTTTGGCCAAAAGAAATGTGTAGCAAGTACGTCCTCCGTCTTCTTCACGCCAAAGTGTCCCATTAATCCTCCTCCATGCGCCTCCTGCAACAAAAAAAGACGAACGGAGCTAGCTGGAATGCATAGCTTGTTAGCACGAAACACAAATCCATCATTAATGACAAACTTGTTCCACATTCTTCCTTCTTTACAATGCTGCATTACATCTTTAAAATCAGCATCATGCACATATTGATCTTTGATGGTCTCCAAACCAAATATTTTGAAGTCAAGTTGTGAAAGCATAGTATAGCGACGAGACAATGCATCAGCAATAACATTTTCTTTTCCCTTCTTGTGTTTAATGACATAAGGGAAAGTCTCAATGAATTCAACCCATTTAGCATGTCTACGATTTAGTTTAGCGAGTGGGAGAGAGCCCTCCTCCTCCTTCTTCTTCCTTGACCTTCTCCCTAGATGGGAGAAGGTTTTCTGCTCTGGTCCATGGTCTCCATGGCGTGGGAGGCGCGAGAGCCCCTCCGAGATTGGATCTATCTCTCTCTATTTCTGCGTTCCCAGATTCTGCCCTTTCACCGTTTCTTTTTATATCCGGAGATCCGTAACTCCGATTGGATTGAAACCTTCGCCAAGATTTTTCTCCAAAAATTTGCTTTCTTGCGGCAAAAGAAGAGCATCAGCCGCCTTACGGGGTGCCCACGAGGGTCAGGGGCGCGCCCCCTGCCTCGTGGCCCCCTTGGGCATCGTCTCGCGTTGTTTTTTCTTCCCAAATATCACAAATATTCCAAAAATATTCTCCGTCCGTTTTTATCCCATTTGGAATCCGTTTGATATGGGGTTTCTGCGAAACATAAAACATGCAACAAACAGGAACTGGCACTGGGCACTGGATCAATATGTTAGTCCCAAAATAATATAAAAAGTTGCCATAAGTATATGAAAGTTGTAGAATATTGGCATGGAACAATAAAAAATTATAGATACGACGGAGACGTATCATCAAGCAATTCAGTTGATAAACTCAAAGTGAAAAAGAAAATTTTTTACGAACTCTTTTGCTCTTGTTTCCATAAATAAGCTTAAACAACACCCAGGTTTTCAGCAAAGATTATAACTAACCATGTTGACAATAACTCTAAAAAAGTATATTAACTCAAATTAATGACATAATCAACTAGCAAGCAATAATAAGACATCTCAAACTGCAACATGTTGTCAAAACAACCATGATACAATATGACAATAGTGGTATCTCGCTAGCCCTTTCTGAGACTGCAAAACATAAATGCAGAGCACCTCCAAAGTTCAAGCAGCGACTAAACATTGTAATTCATGGTAGGAAAGATCTAGTCATGATGCACCCAACATTAGCTACACACAATGCATAAGCATGACAGCAGTGCTCTCAGGTTCTGGCGCTTATTTGAGAAGGTGATGACACAACATAAAAGTAAATAGTTAGTTCCTTCGCAGAGGGAATCACTGATTTGCAGAGGTGCTAGAGCTCAAGTTTTTAAAACAGAGGTAAATGAAATTTTGAGACATGCACCCTTCTTGTTTACTTCGCGACCATCAGTTATCAATATCTTCCATGCTAAACACATTAGTAGCCGTTCCCAAGCGATAAAGTAAAGGTTATTGCTCCATAAGAGTTTTTGTTTGATTATTTATAAGTTCCTTTTGCAATTGGGACTGAGAATCCTGCTACGTCTTGAGCTTGCGTTGGTTTTCCTTGAAGAGGAAAGGGTGATGCAGCAATAGTAGCGTAAGTATTTCCCTCAGTTTTTGAGAACCAAGGTATCAATCCAGTAGGAGGCTCCTCAAAAGTCCCATGCACCTACACAAACAAACAAAGAACTCACAACCAACGCAATAAAGGGGTTGTCAATCCCTTCACGGCCACTTGCAAAAGTGAGATCTAATAGAGATAGTATGATAAGATAAATATATTTTTGGTATTTTATAATATAGATGCAAAAAGTAAAGATGCAAATATAAGTAGATTGGAAGCAAATATGATAAGAGATAGACCCGGGGGCCATAGGTTTCACTAGTGGCTTCTCTCAAGATAGCATAAGTATTACGGTGGGTGAACAAATTACTGTCGAGCAATTGATAGAAAAGCGAATAATTATGAGATTATCTAGCCATGATCATGTATATAGGCATCATGTCCGCAACAAGTAGACCGACTCCTGCCTGCATCTACTACTATTACTCCACACATCGACCGACTCCTGCCTGCATCTAGAGTATTAAGTTCATAAGAACAGAGTAACGCCTTAAGCAAGATGACATGATGTAGACGGATAAACTCAAGCAATATGATATAAACCCCATCTTTTTATCCTCGACGGCAACAATACAATACGTTCCTTGCTGCCCCTGCTGTCACTGGGAAAGGACACTGCAAGATTGAACCCAAAGCTAAGCACTTCTCCCATGGCAAGAAAGATCAATCTAGTAGGCCAAACCAAACTGATAATTCGAAGAGACTTGCAAAGATAACTCAATCATACATAAAAGAATTCAGAGAAGATTCAAATATTATTCATAGATAAACTTGATCATAAACCCACAATTCATCGGACCTCGACAAACACACCGCAAAAAGAGTTTACATCGAATAGATCTCCACAAGAGAGGGGGAGAACATTGTATTGAGATCCAAAAAGAGAGAAGAAGCCATCTAGCTAATAACTATGGACCCGTAGGTCTATGGTAAACTACTCACAGCTCATCAGAGGGGCTATGGTGTTGATGTAGAAGCCCTCCGTGGTCGATTCCCCCTCCGGCAGAGTGCCGGCGAAGGCTCCAAGATGAGATCTCGCGGATACAGAAGGTTACGGTGGTGGAAATTGTGTTTCGTTGGCTCCCTGGATGTTTTCGAGGTACGTAGGCTTACATAGGAGGAAGAAGTACGTCGGTGGTTGCCCGAGGGGCCCACGAGACAGGGGGCGCGCCCTATAGGGGGGGATGCCCTCCTATCTCGTGGAGGCCTCGGCTGCTTCTTGACTTGCACTCGAAGTCCTCTCGATCACGTTCGTTCCAAAAATCATGCTCCCGAAGGTTTCATTCCGTTTGGATTCCGTTTGATCCTTTTCTTCGAAATACTGAAATAGGCAAAAAAAAACAGCAATATGGGTCGGGCCTCCGGTTAGTAGGTTAGTCTCAAAAATGATATAAATGTGTAAAATGAAGCCCATAAACATCCAAAATGGGTAATATAATAGCATGGAACAATAAAAAACTATAGATACGTTGGAGACGTATCAAGCATCCCCAAGCTTAATTCCTGCTCGTCCTCGAGTAGGTAAATGATAAAAAGAGAATTTTTGATGTGGAATGCTACCTAGCATAATTCTCAATGTAATTTTGTTTATTGTGGCATGAATGTTCAGATCCAAATGATTCAAAATAAAAGTTCATATTGATAAAAGAAATAGTAACACTTCAAGCATACTAATCAAAGTAATCATGTCTTCTCAAAATAACATGGCAAAAAAAGTTCATCCCTACAAAATCATATAGTTAGGCTATGCTTCATTTTCGTCACACAAAGATGTTCCCAACTTCTATACCCCTGATGACAAGCCAAGCAATTGTTTCATACTTAAATAATCTCAAACTTTTTCAACCTTCACGCAATACATGAGCATGAGCCATGGATATAGCATTATGGGTGGAATAGAATATGATGATGGGGATTGTGTGGAGAAGACAAAAAAGGAGAAAGTCTCACATTGACGAGGATAATCAACGGGCTATGGAGATGCCCATCAATTGATGTCAACATGAGGAGTAGGGATTGCCATGCAACGGATGCACTAGAGCTATAAATGAATGCCCAACAAAAGAAAACTAGTGGGTGTGCATCCAACTTGCTTGCTCACGAAGACCTAGGGCAATTGAGGAAGCCTATCGTAGGAATATACAAGCCAAGTTCTATAATTGAAAATTCCCACTAGTATGAAAAAGACAACTATGAGACTCACTATATGAAAAACATGGTGCTACTTTGAAGCACAATATATGAGACTCACTACATGAAGAACAAGGTGCTACTTTGAAGCACAAGTGTGGAAAAAGAGATAGTAACATTGCCCTTTTTATTTTTTTATTTTTTTTTCTTTTTTCTTTTTTCTTTTTTTGGGCCTTTCTTTTTTTTGGCCTTTTTTCTTTTTCTTTTGGGCAATGCTCTAATAATGATGATCATCACACTTTCATTGATTACAACATATGAATTACAACTCGAAACTAGAACAAGATATGACTCTAAATGAATGCCTCCGACGGTGTATCGGGATGGTGCAATGAATCAAGAGTGACATGTATGAAAAATAATGCATGGTGGCTTTGCCACAAATACGATGTCAACTACATGATCATTCGATGGCAATATGACAAAAGTAATGTATGTCATGATGATGATGAACGAAACGGTGGAAAGTTGCATGGCAATATATCTCGGAATGGCTATGAAAATGCCATAATAGGTAGGTATGGTGGCTGTTTTGAGGAAGATATAAGGAGTTTTATGTGTGATAGAGCGTATCATATCACGGGGTTTGGATGCACCGGCGAAGTTTGCACCAACTCTCAAGGTGAGAAAGGGCAATGCACGGTACCGAAGAGACTAGCAATGGTGGAAAGGTAAAAGTGCGTATAATCCATGGACTCAACATTAGTCAAAAGAACTCATATACTTATTGCAAAAATTTAGAAGTCATCAAAAATCAAGTACTACGCGCATGCTCCTAGGGGGATAGATTGGTAGGAAAAGACCATCACTCGTCCCCGACTGCCACTCATAAGGATGCACAAGCCAGGTACACTTCATGTTTCAAATTTGTTACACAACTTTAACCATACGTGCATGCTACGGGATTTGCTAACTTCAACACAAGCATTCTTTAAATTCATAATCACCTAACTAGCATGACTTTAATATCACTACCTCCCTATCTCAAAACAATTATCAAGTATCAAATTGATCATAGCATCCAATTCACTTCCTATGATAGTTTTTATTATACCCAATTTAGATGCCTACCTTTCTAGGACCAATTTTATAACCATAGCAAATACCATGCTGTTCTAAAAGACTCTCAAAATAATATAAGTGAAGCATGAGATACTAGCAATTTCTACAAAAATAAGCCACCACCGTGCTCTAAAAGATATAAGTGAAGCACTAGAGCAGAAACTATCAAGCTCAAAAGATATAAGTGAAGCACAAAGAGTATTCTAGCAAATTCTAATCAAGTAGGATTCTCCCAAAAGGTGTGTACATCAAGGATGATTGTGGTAAACTAAAAAGCAAATACTAATATAATACATGACGCTCCAAGCAAAACACATATCATGTGGCGAATAAAAATATAGCTCCAAGTAAAGTTACCAATGAACGAAGACGATAGAGGGGATGCCTTCCCGGGGCATCCCCAAGCTTAGGCTTTTGGCTATTCTTGAATATCTTGGGGTGCCTTGGGCATCCCCAAGCTTAGGCTCTTGCCACTCCTTATTCCATAGTCCATAAAAGCTTTACCCAAAACTTAAAAACTTCACAACACAAAACTCAACAGGAAATCTTATAAGCTCCGTTAGTGAAAGAAAACAAAACCACCACATAAGGTACTGTAATGAACTCATTCTTTATTTATTTTGGTGTTAAAACTACTATATTCCAACTTCTCTATGGTTTATGAACTAATTTACTAGCCATAGATGCATCGAAATAAGCAAACAACACACGAAAAACAGAATCTATCAAAAAGAGAACATTCTGTAGAAATCTGTAACTAACGCACACTTCTGGAACTCTAAAAATCCTAACAAAATTGGAAGTCCTGGACAATTTGGTTATTGATCATCAGCAAAAATAATCAACGCAAAAGCACATTTCTGTGATTTAACAAAAGTAAATTCGTGCGTGCAAAGTTTCTGTTTTTCAGCAGAATCAAATCAACTATCATCATAGATTATCCTATAGGTTCTACTTGGCACAAACACTAATTAAAAGATAAAAACACATATAAACAGAAGGTAGAAGCAAGATTTATTACTAAATAGGAACAAAAACAAAAAACACAAATAAAATTGGGTTGCCTTGCAACTAGCGCTATCGTTTAACGCCCCTAGCTAGGCATAAAAGCGAAGATAGATCTAACGAGTGCCATCTTTGGCACTAAATTCATAAGTAGCCCGCATGATAGATTCATAAGGTAATTTGACTTTCTTTCTTCGGAAGTGCTCCATGCCTTTCTTTAATGGAAATTGGAATCTAATATTCCCTTCCTTCATATCAATAATCGCGCCAATCGTTCTAAGGAAAGGTCTACCAAGAATAATAGGGCAAGAAAGATTGCAATCTATATCAAGAACGATAAAATCTACGGGCACCAATTTTTATTTGCAACAATGAGAACATCATTGATTCTTCCCATTGGCTTTTTAATGGTGGAATCCGCAAGGTGCAAATTTAAAGAGCAATAATCAAGATCATGGAAACCTAGAATATCACATAAAGTTTTCGGAATCGTGAAAACACTAGCACCCGAATCACACAAAGCAAAACACTCGTGATCTTTAATTATAATATTTATAGTAGGTTCCCACTCATCATTAAGTTTTCTAGGTATAGAAACTTCCAAATTAAGTTTTTCATCATAAGATTGCATCAAGGCATCAACAATATGTTTGGTAAAAGCTTTATTTTGACTATAAGCATGAGGAGAATTAACAACGAATTGCAACAAGGAAATACAACCTTCTAAAGAACAATTATCATAATCAAATTCCTTGAAATCCGAAATTGTGGGTTCAATGCTATTTAAAGTTGTGACCTCTCCAATCCCACTTTTACCAAATTTAGCATCAAGATCTAAAAACTCCGAATTCTTGGGATGCCTTCTAGGTAAAGTTGACTCATCATCAGTCCCATAATTATCAAGATTCATATTGCAAAATATAGATCTAATAGGAGACGCATCAATAACTTTAAGATCCTCATCATTATTTTCATGGAAACTAGAAGAACACGCTTTACAAAGCAATCTTTAGCACGCAATCTAGCGGTTCTTTCCTTGCACTCATCAATGGAAATTCTCATGGCTTTGAGAGACTCATTGATATCATGCTTAGGAGGAGAAGATCCAAGTTTAAGAGAATTAACATCAAGCGAAAGTCTATCAACGTTCCTAGCCAAATCATCAACTTTGAGCAATGTTTCTTCAAGCAAAGCATTAAAATTCTTTTGAGAAATCATAAATTCTTTCACACTATTCTCAAAATCAGAGGGCATCTTATTAAAATTACCATAAGAATTATTGTAGGAATTTCCCTAATTATTAGAGGGATTACTAGGGAACGGTCTAGCATTAAAATTTCCTCTATAAGCATTGTTTCCAAAACTATTCCTACCAACAAAATTCACATCCATAGATTCATTATTATTCTCAATCAAGGAAGACAAAGGCATATCATTGGGATAATTTTAGCGGAAGGAAAATATCGTTCCTAAGAGTGATAATTTTAGCGGGAGGAAAATACTTAAAGATAAAAGCATCTTTGCACTTGTTCCAAGAATCAATACTATTTTTAGGCAAAGACGAAAACCAAACTTTAGCACGATCTCTAAGTGAAAATGAAAATAACTTCAATTTAACAATATTGTTATATGTATCTTTCTTCTTTTGCATATCACACAAATCAACAAAGTTGTTTAGATGAGTAGCGGCATCTTCACTAGGAAGGCCGGTGAATTGATCTTTCATAACAAGATTCAGCAAAGCAGTATTGATATCACAAGACTCAACATCATTAAGAGGAGCAATCAAAGTACTAAGGAAATCATTATTATTGGTATTCGAGAAATCACACAATTTGGTATTATCTTGCGCCATGGCAACAAGTAATCCAACACACAAGCAAACAGAAAAAAGGCAAGCGAAAAAGAGAAGAGGAGATTGGGAAAGAGAGGGCGAATAAAACGGCAAGGGTGAAGTGGGGGAGAGGAAAACGAGAGGCAAATGGCAAATAATGTAAATGCGAGGGAGATGGGTTTGTGATGGGTACTTGGTATGTCTTGACTTGAGCGAAGACCTCCCCGGCAACGGCGCCAGAAATCCTTCTTGCTACGTCTTGAGCTTGCGTTAGTTTTCCTCGAAGAGGAAGGGTGATGCAACAATAGTAGCGTAAGTATTTCCCTCAGTTTTTGAGAACCAAGGTATCAATCTAGTAGGAGGCTCCTCAAAAGTCCCACGCACCTACACAAACAAACAAAGAACTCGCAACCAACGCAATAAAGGGGTTGTCAATCCCTTCACGGCCACTTGCGAAAGTGAGATCTAATAGAGATAGTATGATAAGATAAATATATTTTTGGTATTTTATAATATAGATGCAAAAAGTAAAGATGCAAATAAAAGTATATTGGAAGCAAATATGATAAGAGATAGACCCGGGGGCCATATGTTTCACTAGTGGCTTCTATCAAGATAGCATAAGTATTACGGTGGGTGAACAAATTACTGTCGAGCAATTGATAGAAAAGCGAATAATTATGAGATTATCTAGGCATGATCATGTATATAGGCATCACGTCCGCAACAAGTAGACCGACTCCTGCCTGCATCTACTACTATTACTCCACACGTCGACCGACTCCTGCCTGTATCTAGAGTATTAAGTTCATAAGAACAGAGTAACACCTTAAGCAAGATGACATGATGTAGAGGGATAAACTCAAGCAATATGATATAAACCCCATCTTTTTATCCTCAATGGCAACAATACAATACGTGCCTTGCTACCCCTGCTGTCACTGGGAAAGGACACCGCAAGATTGAATCCAAAGCTAAGCACTTCTCCCATGGCAAGAAAGATCAATTTAGTAGGCCAAACCAAACTGATAATTCGAAGAGACTTGCAAAGATAACTCAATCATACATAAAAGATTCAGAGAAGATTCAAATATTATTCATAGATAAACTTGATCATAAACCCACAATTCATCGGATCTCGACAAACACACCGCAAAAAGAGTTTACATCAAATAGATCTCCACAAGAGAGGGGGAGAACATTGTATTGAGATCCAAAAAGAGAGAAGAAGCCATCTAGCTAATAACTATGGACCCGTAGGTCTGTGGTAAACTATTCACAACTCATCGAAGGGGCTATGGTGTTGATGTAGAAGCCCTCCATGGTCGACTCCCCCTCCGGTAGAGTGCCGACGAAGGCTCCAAGATGAGATCTCGCGGATACAGAAGGTTACGACCGTGGAAATTGTGTTTCGTTGGCTCCCTGGATGTTTTCGGGGTACGTAGGCTTATATAGGAGGAAGAAGTACGTCGGTGGTCGCCCGAGGGGCCCACGAGATAGGGCGGCGCGCCCTATAGGGGGGGGGGCGCCCTCCTATTTCGTGGAGGCCTCGGCTGCTTCTTGACTTGCACTGTAAGTCCTCTGGATCACGTTCGTTCCAAAAATCACGCTCCTGAAGGTTTCATTCCGTTTGGACTCCGTTTGATATTCCTTTTCTTTGAAATACTGAAATAGGCAAAAAAACAGCAATACGGGCTGGGCCTCTGGTTAGTAGGTTAGTCCCAAAAATGATATAAATGTGTAAAATGAAGCCCATAAATATCCAAAAGGGGTAATATAATAGCATAGAACAATCAAAAATTATAGATACGTTGGAGACGTATCAAATCCATATTACTGCCCTTTCTCGTGCAATGGCGAGTGAATAAACACTCATCTTGAGAATAACCTGCTTAGCATGGAAGATACCGACTACCTCCTGTCGCTCTATAAACAATCCAGGCACACAAAAAGGATATTTATTTGAAGTTTTTAGAGGTGGCACATGCAAATTTACTTAGGATGGTAGGGTAATACCGCATATAGGTAGGTATGGTGGACTCATCTGGAATAACTTGGGTTTCAGGTTTTTAATGCACAAGCAGAATTCCCACTTAGTACAGGCGAAGGCTAGCAAATAGGTTGAGAAGCGTCCATCTAGAGAGCAACAATGGTCATGAACATGCACTACTACAGGATGCTGCTAACGCGAGACTACGATCAGAGACTCTTCGACGAAACCGTGTGTGATGCAATAATCGCAAACGGTGGTGTAAAAAAACGTCAAAAAAGGTGCAAATGCGATGACGAATGCATCAAACACGGTTCAGATTTTGGTTGCGTGTGCGATTCAGGGGATACGGTTCAGTTCAATTAACTGTTTGCGATGAGGATGAACAAAATAAACGGGCTGCCAGATGAAGGCATGTGCGACGTAGAGCATACGGTCCACTCGGATGAACTGTTTGTGATGAGGCGGAACAACAGAAATGGTCAACCAGATGAAGGTGTGTGTGGTATAGGGCATACAGTTCACTCGAATGAACTGTTTGCGTTGAGCCAAGAGAACAGAAACGATTCAACTTAACAAGATGTGTGTGATACGTGACAAACATGTCTATAATCATAAATGTATGGGAAGACCCGATAACAACACAAATGCTTCATGTTAACAAGTCATGTGTGTTGTGAGCAAACGATTGCTGGTATACAATTGTCAGTGATTGATGAAATCATCACCGACGGGTTCCATTGTTTAGTCCATCTGCGATGTGATTTGCTCTGTCTACAGCGCATCAACATATTTAAAACAATAATGAGGCTAGCCAACATGCGTGGAGAAGGCTCCCTTGATCAATTCCTTCGTTGGCCGTTAGATCATGGTCAATTCGGTCTTCTGCTTCGTTTCAGCTGCTGGATCTTCGCATTTCGTTTTCACCGCGCGGTAAGCGCCAATGACTGGTGGGCTCTCGCAGCGTACTGGTTGGCTGGGTCAACCGTTTCGGGAGAGCCTGCGGCAGCCGCGCATGGTTTCCTTTCCTGTGTGCGCGCCCGTTTCTTTCACTGCAGGTGGGCTCTGTTTCGATCTGGTCCCATTTGTCTGTCATTCGTGTGTGGTGCGTTGCGTCTCGTCTTCATATGGAGAGAGAGGCAGGGCTGACCGATGCATGTGCGCGTGGGGCCTAGCTGACAGATGCATCGTGTGCGAGTTGTGCATGCCTCACCTTCGTCTGCGGCGGAGAGAGGATGGGTTGGCAAAATATCTCGCGAGCCCTGGTCGCCTCCAGTTTCCCTTCCCTCTCTCCAATCTCTCTTGATCTACTACCGCCGCCGCCGCCTCCTCTCGGTTTCTGATGCTGCCACTCCGACGAAGATCACCGCGCCGCTAGTTCTTAGATCCCGGGAGAAGGGGAACAGCAGCCGCGCCAGGCGGCATGCCTCGTCCGAGCCGCATGGTGGCCAACACATCGACGGTTTCAAGGCCGGTCCTGGGCGGCGCCTCGTCAGCGTCGTGGATGGATCGGGCAGCGCCTTGGCATTCCAGAGGGGCGAAGTGGGCCGGCCAGCATACGTGGGGCGCAAAGGTCACGAGCAGGAGGGAGATGCGCTGGAGGTGATGGAGAAGGAAGTCGGAGGCGGCATCAGCGTCCATGGCGACGCCACCCCAGGAACCCTCCTGCACACCTCGGCATGGCTCGTCCGTGCCACATGGTGGCCGAGATGCTGGTACCTCCTCTCTCTGTCTTCTCTCTTATTTGCCCCTTCGTCTCGGGGATGAGGGCGTCGGTGCATCATCAGGAGTGGATCAAGAGCGGACCGTAGCAGCAGGAGCAAGGATCTGGTGGTGGTTCATGGTTTGTCTTTACCTCCTCTCTTTTTCTATACTTGATTCTTTTTGTCCATCAAGAACCATGAAATTGTAAGTTAATATTCTTCTTAATATTTTTGCAGATATTGGACTGCATTACTAAATGTTCTAGGGTTGGAGAGAGCTTAGGTGAGTGCTCAAGTTCTATGTGGATAACAATAACAAAAAAATAGAAATCCAAATCTCTAAAAAACTGACGGAATCATAAATATATATTTTTTCAAGAATGTACTCTTTCTGATTCCTATTGTGAGATGTTACGTTTGTATGCTATTTTCTTCCTTTTGTAATTTGTTTTCTTTCTTTGGTGCTGCTTGAAGTGATATTTTGATATTCAGTTTTTTTTCTTCTGAAATTACAAGTCAGACGCTTTTATTTTTGAGTATACATATTAACTGATGCACAACTAAATGCCATTTTATCCTGTGTGGCATAATGATGGTAGTGATTTGAAGCCAACCCAGAACTATTAGTGATTCTGACAAGTGGTGCTCTTATATTCAGTTGTTTTCTGAAATTAAATTTAGTTAGTTTTGTGTTTGAGTGCAAAAATAGTACAAAAAAGTGGTGTTCTAATATATTTTTGTGTTAGGAAATTAGAAGTTATTTCTTTTTAGTTGAAGCCCATCCAAGTAGCATTTTATTGTTTCTGTAGGTCTACCCAGTAATGTGAGTCAGTGTATCGATTTGCCAATTCTTGATCAGTATATAAAAATTCTTGAGCTGACGTGATGCCTGCAATGCTTTTTTGTCTCCGCTATTTTCTTCCTTTAGTGTACAAACTGTTTTTATTCCCAGTTTCTGGTTTCTGTGTGCATAGTAGGTTCAGAATCAATTTCTAAAAATACAAACTTTGCCATGTTTTCTCGCCATCATC
>NC_057807.1:181565587-181574629 GCF_018294505.1 Triticum aestivum | reverse complement strand
GGACGGTGCTCATCATGATGTGCCTGTGAGTACCCGCCCCCTACCTTAGTTGTTGTTCTCCTTGTTTACCCCATAACGGCTGCTTCGCGCGGATCTGTGCCTCCATCCATCACAGGGAGAGGAGGGCTAGAGCAGTCACCGTCGAGCAGGGAGGCGGCTGGAGTTGTCCGTTATTGAGGAAAGAATGGCAGCTCGAGGAGACTTGAGGCAGCGGTGGCGGGGAGTGTGTGTGTGTTCAGAACAGATGTGTTTTCAGAACTTATTACTTTTGATACACTGCCCCTTTATGTTGAGCAGATGCGGATTATATTTAGGGAGATTAAGATGCTCAAGACCAAGGTTCGCTCCACATGAAATTTTATTTCTCTAATGAGATTTCTTGAACTTGTAGAAAGATGAGCACAACAATTCCCTTCATCAGTGTCTTTTTGTGCCAATGTTTTGCAGGAATGCATACTGAAGGCTGCCAATGATACCCTTCAAGAAAGGGTACTATACTCTAACCCAGATTCATTTTAAAGAAACAACACTATTTGAGATGTTACCTTTTGGTTTTAGGATAGCAGAACAGTTTAAGCATTTAGACTTGACCAAAGCATGGTAGAAAGGGAATCATCCATAGGAGTGGTAGACAATCTTATTGCCAGTCTTTTATATTTTATAGCCACGGACGTGCCAGTAAAAGGTAGTTTTGCATATGATTCAGGGATGCAGGTGGGTCAGGCCATCTACCCACCATAGCAACATTTTTAAAGTAGGCCAACATTATTCTTAATGTCTAAATATGTTTCCAAACATTCTATATATTATTTGAAGGTATGCCCATGATGAGGTTTCTTCATTCTATCTTCTGTAGCAATAGTTTCCCTCTTTTGTTCGTCCAAAAACAAGCAATTGTGTTTGGGCATAATCTGTATACAGTCAAATCACACCTTAATTTTGCGTGTCTCAGATTTGAGTCTAACCTGCAACATATCAAGTGAGTCTAATTGTATTGTTTTTTCTAATTTCATCTGCTGACTACTTTTATGCTTCGGAGTTTATCCCATGAGTGCATCTGCAACAATTTGGTGTCTGGTTTTTATTTCATTTCCTTACAATTCACAGTAAGCCTTCTTGAATAAATCACGGTGTAACCTAATATTGTGATCGCTGGTCAATTACAGCGGCACAATTCAAGGATGAGACGCAAACTTGGTTTCAAGCTTGACAGGCTTGTGATGCTCATGCATAGCAGATGTTTGTATTGTAATCAAGTTATGTTATGTGTCCAGTCGGTATCCACTCCTAAATTATCAAATTATGCTAGGTGTTTACAATTGTTGATTATTACGGTCTTCAGTTGTCACTTACTGAACTTGGAGTCTTTCTGAAATTTGCTTATAGCTGCGGCTATTAAATTTTTAATGCAATCTTATAATGTTACATACTCTTAATTTTCCAGAATGCTTTTAAAGATGTGAGAGTGCAACTTAATATAATTTGAAGTTAACTGTACATGACTATTTTTTTGCAGCCCTAACAGATAAATGGAAGCATCTATTGGGTGGTACTCTCACTGCTTAGCAAAGAGAATGAAGGGTCAACATTTACGGTCATGCTGCCCACGCTTCGGAAAAAAGGCAAAAATGTTTTACGGCTCAAGCATGGGAAGTATAGACCAAAGAATGTGGTTTACAGTTTCCCTATTTTGTTGGATCAGCTAATGTGTTGATTTGTTGCTTCATGTCAGTGATGTATGTAATCAAGAATCAGGAAAGCATACCAGTATAGTGGCAATTTCAAAACTTAGAAAAATGAGAAGATTGCCCAAACCTACAGATTTGTAATTAACATTTAGCACTACATGTTGCCACTGGGTCATTCTGCCATGTGACGTTCTTATACAAATATGTTGTTTTCTCAATCTCAGATCTCTCAGCGTAATAACCATATTTTCAACTAAAAATGCTTTCTATACATGTTATACACATATGTTTTTTTTTCAAGCTCAAATTTCTCAGCATGATAAACATATTTTCAATATATCATTTTTGATACATGGGCTTTCTACTACAATATGTCCTTGCAAAATGAAACTATTTTCATCGACAACATGTCTTTAGGGGGTCTCTGCGCCATTTGACGCAACGAGTCAACTAATATACTTAAAAAGACAATATTGCATAACCAAATTAAGCATATAATTACACAAGTGACTACACACATAACATTTTCATGGAGAAACGAGGATCTAATCATCTACTTCTTATTGCGACCACGCTTGCCATTGCTCTGCTTCCGGCTGGATCCCTGGCCGTTTTGGGGAAGGAGGCACTTCCTCATGTCAACGATCCGCCTGTATATGTCGTAGCACGTGTATGTTTCCTTGACCGCGTACACGACGTGAGCTTTGTCGAGTTTCTTCATCCAGGCCGAGTGCCAGGCACGCTTGTCCTTGTTGCAGGAATCCTTCATGTCTCTCTCCTCCACATAGGCAAAATTGCCATGTAAGCAGGCTATAAGCCCACGATTGTAGTACTTGCTCTTAGCGGCTTGGCGGACCAACCGTGTGGGGTGCGAAGTGGCTTCGCTCATGTGGGGGACGGAGGCCATCCCGCGCGGGCGCTAGGTCTGAGAGGACGGCCTTGTTGTCAGTGTGTGACCCCTCTGTGGCAACCGTTCACTCCCCACTAGCCTCTTCGTGTACCGTGGCAACCGTCCACCGCCTCTTCGCCTTTCCCTCTCGATTTGGAACTGTTGTCGCACGCTCTTCCTCCCTCCATTTGCCTTCACCCTTCCTTCTGCCATTGTTCGATCGTCTTCTCCATGGAGGGAACAGGCCGGAAACGACCCTGTTATTCTTGCCCCGATCTAAAAGATGACGTTGTGGAGGAACTCATTGATCGGTGCGACGTCATCACCTCGGCTAGCATGGCAAGTTCATTCAAGTCCATTCTCGACCAACAAATAACATCATTGCAAAGAACCCAAGGGTTCAGGAGCGGTTTGATCTCCCCTATCTTCTTCGCCATGATGCTGGTCGCCGGCGTGGGGACGACGGAAGCCTCACCTTGTGCAAGTTGATGCCGCTTGATAATGATACATGTGATGTTAAGATGCCATCGCTTGAGGGTAAGGCTTGGGCAGGCGCAAATGGAGATTGGGTTGTTTATATTGGGTATAACTGTGAGTGGGAACTTGTGAATGTGTACACTCGTCACCGGGTTCCACTTCCAAAAATCACAGACTGCCCCGAGGTTGAGCACACAGATGATCTACGTACGTTCAAATACGATCATGGTGACTATCGTCTACGGAAGATAGCAATTTGTCGATTTTCCAACCGCTCTTGGGATTACAAGAACTATGAATGTAACATCCCAAAATTCTAAAATTTGGAATGTTATACTAAATAAATATTTACGATTGTTTGTTTGATTGTTGTGTGATTGATTGACTGAAAGTGAGTGAAATTTCAAACTTTTGAAAGTTGAATGAGAGGGAATGAAATGACTTTCCCAGACTTTCCATTTGCCTTTTTTTGTTCTCAATGAATTCAAATTCATTTCATCACAAAACCCTAGAGTGAAAATGATATGACTTCTTCCAATTGAAATGAAAAGGGTTTTTGAAAAGATTTGAATTCCATCTGAAAATATTTCAAATTCAGAAACTTTATGCAACTCAATGATTTTCATGAGAGAAGAAAAAATGACTTCTTCAAATTATATGAAATATGAGTGGGAAGTTTAAAAGAATCAAACTGAAAGTCCCTTTGAAGTTAATTTGAAACCAACTTTCAATTTGGAGTTATTTTGGTTTATATTTAAATTATTTTTCTCCAAAAACAAAATATATAGAAATTAGGGCAAAATGATTCCCTACAGCATAAAAATGGAGAAAAATAAATTTGAAATCATTTTAGTATTTTAAAAATGTTTTTTATTGGGTTTTATTTCAATAGTAGCACTGTTTGCCTCATTTGAATTTTTCTCTATTTTATTTGACCATGATAAAATGCTCATCATTTAGGATTTTTTTCTGAAAATTTTGATATATTATATGCCTATATTTTTTTCCTCCCTGTTATTCAAAAAAAAGAAGCCCGCCAGGCCAGCCGAGCCAGTCGAGCTTCAGAGCCCAGGCTCGCATGGGAGCTACCCAGGCGAGCGCTCCCAACTCCCAGGAGCCGCCGCCACCCCTTTCCCTCGTGCTCTCTCTCCCACGTAACCCTCTCCCCCTCATTTTTTTGTTTTCCCTCTGATCGCTGGGTCCACCTCGTCTTCATCTTCCTCTACACGAAATAGAGAAGCTCAACACGCGCACGCCGCCGCCACCGCGCACACGATCACCAAACCCTAGCCCATGGCCTACCTCCTCCCCAAGGAAAACGGCCTATATATACCCTACCCCTCCTCTCGCGCCCCCTTCGGAAAATCTCTCTAAAACCCTCCACAACCACCGCCATCTTCGTTTGGATCTGGCCGGAGCCGAGACGGTTCACCGTAGATCCCGACGCTGGTGAGCAACCCTGGACCACCAAATCATGTCCAACATACTTCTTTCATCATTGCGCATATCCTTGACATCGTTTCGTCGTCCAGGGAACACCGGAACCTCGTCCTCAACCTCGTATGCTGTCGCTGGATCTCCCGGTTCACAGGAGCTTCTCGAGTCGCCCCGCTCGCACTGCACATCCCCGGCCTCCACCTTCAACAAAATCGCTCCCCCTCAGAGTTCCCCATCCACTGAACATCGCCGTCTCTGGCGCCGGTCACCGGAGCCGTCACCCCCGCCGATCTCCACTTCCCTGCCTACACGAGCTCCTCTCTGTAAGCAACGAGCACCTCCTCCTCCGTTTGTTTTTTTCTCACGTTAGATCGAAGCGTAATTTTTTCTTCTAGATCGGTTTTTAGTTTATGGTTTTAGGTCGGTTTAGCTTATGGTTTATTTATGTTTCTTATGGTAGATCTAAACCGGCTCACCGGTTTTCCTTTATAACTGTTTACTTATAACGGTTTACTTATACACGTCAGGTTTTCCTTTATCTGCATGTAGTAGCACCCTTTCAATAATCCCTCTAGTAGTGATATTGATTTCTTGTAGTTGAGTAGAATGCATGAGGTAGGAACCCATCTCCCTGTTATCAAGCCCGGGATGTTATATAGTTCTAATGCTACGCTAATGTAGATGGGGTTTGGTATGAGTGCTCGGGAGTGTTGTGAGAATGGAGGACTCTTCGTCAATGACGGCAACTTCATGATGACATCGGCAAGGACTGCATCTTCAAGACCTCAAGACTCGAGACAAGAATTCAATACACACTATTGGGTGAAGGACAGTTGACGGGCACCCTGGAGAGACCAGTGGATGGCCGGGATGCATGGAGAAGCGCCATGACATCTTGCGGAAAGCCTCACCCAGACTCAAAGAGACGGAAGATACTTCATGCCTAGAAGCTTACCTGTGCAACCACAAATCACTATGGGCTCTAGCTTGGTCGACCTTAGTTGTGACTCTGGTTGGGACGGTGCTAGCAGATGTAGAACTATGGTAGGATTGGATGAGCACCGGACAGTGGTCAGGGGAACTCTTCGGAAGACCATGTTTCGGTCGTCTTGTTCTCAAACACCCTGAAGTGCGAGAAGGTAAAAAGAGGGATCGAATCTTGCAGGTGAAGTGTACAAACCTCTGCAGAGGGTTAAAATCTAATCGATTAGCCGTGTCCCTGGTTACGGACAATTTGAGCCTCTGGACTTGGATCTATCTCGAAACTCTCGACACTGGACTGATAACATTATTGTGGGCAACTTATGATGACTTGGGCTATGAGACATCGGTTGGCGGAACCATGTCATGATAGAAAACTCCGTAGTACAGGCTCCTGATATTCCTTTGTTGTAGGGAAAATGAAATTTAGCTTTTATGCAAAGAAAACTCAGACACAGAGCCACAAAGCCATATTGCATATAGAATAAGTTTACCATGTGTTTTATATTATTGTGATCTTGCCGGTACATTCAATGTACTGACCTACATGGCTGCAACGTATCATGTTGTAGGATTTTTTCAACGAGTAAGAGTTACGATACAGGGTTATGGTCTCCACTCAACCTGCCGATGGCGTTGATGGGAATCCAAACCCGATTGTTTGTTTCTGCTGAGACTTATAAGGTATATATCTGTTTTACATTGTTCATACATGTGATTGCACTTTGATATATACATTGATGTACTGTATGTGCCAGCATACTGATCCAGGGATGGCACAGATACACAAAGGCTTGACCGTTTGAGGTCGGGTCGCTACAATGAAGTAGTTGCTATCTTCGACAAGCTTGTTGCCGTCCTTACTTCCACGCCTCAATGGATATTGCTCAAAAATCAATTTCTGTACACGGATGAGTACTGTGATACAATTCAATACAAGGGTCTTGTGTTTGCTGCCACCACACATGGCACTGTTTTTGCATGGAATCCTTATGATTTCGGTACGTTTGTCTTCCACCGTAATTATAATTGTTTCATCCACATGCATGCGGGTTAGCTAGTTTCCCTTTACTAATTAACCTTCTTGTGTTTCCAAGGTCCTGTGAACATTCCACCACCTATACTTGAAAATTTTTATAACCAAGGGGGAGATGACGATGGTGATGATCACGAGCATGATGATGAGAAGGACCTATATACTCAGTGGCACCTGGCAACTTATTTCGATGGATCACCTCTTCTTGTATGTATACAGGGCATTGCTGATGTTACTAACGAAGCAGGTGTTGTCTCCCATGGTCGCACTTTCCGGACTTATTCCAACATCCGTTGCAGGGTATTCAGGATGGATACTCATGTGCTAGCGCCAACACCTTCTCCCTGGTTTAGTATTGATAGTCTTGGAGAAAATTCGCTCTTCCTTGGACAAAACTATCCAATGATGGTGAAAGGCGATCCAGCTACTGTTGACACAACGTTACTACCATTTATGAGAAGCAACTGTATCTATACCTAGGACATTGCTATGGTTCCCTACCCTCACTATCACAATATGCATCCTATAGGCCGCTTCAGCCTGGATGATCAGTCCTGCGTTGGTCTTGAGATTGACAATAGCAGGCCCTTCCTAGAGAATCAGTTATGGTTCAAAGCAAGCATTTCCAACACCGAGGATTGGTTGCTGAAGTTCATCTCATCAGTTTGTTATTTGTTGTGTGAGAAAAACTTTAGTATTTACTAGAATGTTTTGTTGGAAATAATCTATAATCCAACCTGTATCCTCATTGTTGTTGTGTGTTGATGACTTGTTGTATATAATCCAACGTATATTGTTTTTCTATTTGGATGATTAATGCTACTGCTTTATTGCTTAACCGAAGCATGACATGTATCCATTGTTGGTCTAACGCTCACGATTCGAATAAATAATCCGTTTGGGATATTGGTTCCCAACTATTAATAATCTCCCGTTTGTAATTAGATAAAGATTACATCAAAACTGGTCTCAAATTTGACCCAAAAAAAGTACAATGCAACTTTGTATTGGTGTCCATATGACAACACGATAAGTTTCATGAACTTCAAATAACTTTTGGATGTACTAGAATTTAAAAATCAAGATTCTCATTGTTTGAAATTTGTTGCACGGGGAGTAAACATGCACCCAGTGAGACACATGTGTTTTTGCAATCCATTTAGGTGCACTGTCACGTGTGCATGTAGCTCGAATTTGATTTTGCACAATATACCCATAGAAAACCAATCAATTAATGTACTAAGATGTCTTAATGATCTCTGATATTTTCCAAATTAAAATGTCCCTCCTTTGATAACATATATATGTTCCCCGCGGGATAATTAATTTAACATGCATCGTAGTTGCGGTGGATTCGCGGTGTGTGTGTGTGGGTGTGTGCATGTAACATCCCAATTTTCCTAAATTCGGATGTTATGAGATCATTCATATGCATCTCATATTTTCCATGCATTATTTGTTTTTTCTGCAATATTTGAATCATTATGCAACTAAACGCAATTTATTGGAGCGGAGATAATATGACTTCTCCCCTGTTTTTAAAAATATTCATAATGTGCAGAATATTATTTTCAGTTCATTTGATATGTTCTGGTATTTTTATTAGTCTCCAAAATATTTTATTTGGGGGTTTTGTTGCTTTTTATGTGACCTATTGCATAAAAATGATTTTCCAAAATTGCATCAGGTGGGGAACTAGTATTACTGTAGTTTATATTAGTAGTATATATTTTACGATATATATATATATATATATATTTGTTTAGTTTTTATTTTGTTGTTTTTATTTTATTTATTTTTGTTTCTGTAGTTGTGTTTAAGAAAAAAAATGCAGCACTGCGCGTCCGAGCAGCCAACCCCGTGGCCCACCAAACCCGCACTGGCCTAGTCCCAGCAGCTCCCTTGCCCAGCCCATTTCCCGTGAAGCGGTATGCAGCAGCGCTGCCGGTGCCCGACCCGCATCGCCCGCCCCGCCCCGCACCCATCTTCCACCCCGAGCCGGACGCAGCCGCGCAGCGCGCACGCCGAGGCCGACCCGGATCGATCCGGTGCCTGGTCGATCCCGTGCGAGCCAGGGACATCACGCGCGAGCCCAGGACCCCGAAGAACCTCTCAGACCCAAAGGAGTCTGAAGAACAATATTCAGAAAAGGGGGGAGAATTCCACTCAAACTAGCTCGATTTACTGGCTTAATTCAGAGAGTCTAGTACAAATCAGGAGGAACCTAAGGCCAGCCAGGAACACTAGCGGCGGAAGGGGGAAACCCTAACAATTTCATGCCCTTCATCGAGCAGGAATACTTGGCTTTATAGCCTTACAAATTGGGGGAAAAAGTAAGAAAGTGAAACGAAAAACGGTGGGGCACTATAAGTCCTTGCCGGAAAGTGAACAACGACCCGCGCCTTGATGCTAGCCGTCCGATGCCACTTCGATGCGATCCAGAGCTTCTCCTTACGTGAAGCGGTACGAACGAAGGAAGAGCGTCCGATGGGCGATGGACGGCCCGGGGAGCTTCGCGCCAACGGCAGGGGATT
>NC_057807.1:181552357-181565265 GCF_018294505.1 Triticum aestivum | reverse complement strand
CAGGGCTGAAATCCAGGAAAAACCTTTTGTATGAACGTTGCATCCTCCCAAGTAGCATCTTTCTCGTCCATGTTACACCATTTGAAGTCGGTCACTACTGGTATTTGGATATCTCCTTGAGTTCTGGGAATGAGTTTCCTCTCCAAGAGCTTTTCCGGTTTGAGGAGAATGGTACCATCAACATTGATGAGTGGCAGTCTGGGGTTTGGGATTGCTTGTGGCCCCAGGTGCTTTTTCAATTGGCTGACATGGAAAGTAGGATGCAGTTTGCAATCTTCAGGTAGTAGTAGTTTGTAAGCTACTGGGCCAATTTCCTCTGTTATTCTGAAGGGGCCATAATACTTAGAGTGAAGTTTGAGACAGTGATGGACACTCTATGTAGTGTGTCTGTAGGGTTGAAGTTTAAGGTATACCATGTCACCCACTTCTAAAGTTCGTTAAGATCTCTTTTTGTCTGCATAATGCTTCATTCTGGTTTGGGCCTTCAGCAGATTAGCCTTGATCTGAGCTGCTATTTGTTCAGCAGTGAGGACAGAAGAGAATTCTTGTACCTGCTCAGTTGGGTAGAGAGCTGCTTCAGAGATCATGTTGGGAGGCCTGTTATACAGTGCTTGGAATGGAGTGATCTGCAGAGCAGTATGATAACTAGTGTTGTACCACCATTCAGCCAAAGAGAGCCAGTTCATCCATTTCTTAGGTTGAAGGAAAGCCATGCACCTTAAATAGTTTTCCAAGCATTGATTGACCCTCTTAGTTTGGCCATCTGATTGAGGGTGGTAAGAAGTGCTCATGTGCAGTTTAATGCCCAGCTTTTTAAACAGTGCCTGCCAAAGATTGCTGGTGAAGATGGTATCTCTGTCAGTAACTATAACTGAAGGTAGTCCATGTAACTTGAAGATGTTATCAGTGAATGCTTTGGCTACAATACTGACAGTGGTGGGGTGTTGCATTGGAATAAAATGCCCATATTTGATGAACCTGTCCACCACAACTAGGATCATGTTTTTGTTTTGAGAGGTGGGGAGGCCTTCAACAAAATCCATACTAATGTGACACCAAGCAAAGTCCGGGACAGGGAGAGGTTGAAGCAGTCCAGGATACTTGCGGTGCTCTGGTTTGTTGATTTGGCATGTGGAGCATTGTTTAATATAATCCACAATGAATTGCTTCATGCCAAGCCAGTGAAAAAGGAGTTTGACTATCTAGTATGTTGCTCTGTGGCCAAAGTGGCCCCCAGTTCAGAATTGTGTAGAGCAGACACCAACTGATTTCTGAGGTTGGAATTCTGGCCAATGACTATTCTGTTTTTGTATCTCAGAATTCCCTGTTGAAGAGCATAATTAGGAACAACAGTGGCAGAAGTTGCTAACTATGCAATAAGGTCCTTGCACCTTTGATCCTGGGTATAACTTGAGATAACTTCACATATCCAGGCAGGTTTCACTTGAGTAGCAACCAGTGATTGTAACCTGTATTTCACTCTAGAAAGAGCATCAGCAACTCTATTATTCTTGCCTTGTTTGTATTCAATTTTGAAATTGTAACCCAATAGCTTGACCACTAACTTGTGTTGAATGCCCTCAGTGAGCTTTTGTTCTTGTATGTATTTTAAACTCTGCTGGTCAGTTCTTATAATCAATGAAGAAGCAACAAAATAATGTTTCCAATGTTTCAATGCTTCAATGATGGCCATTGCCTCTTTATCATAAGTGGAAAGGGCAGCAGCTTTAGGGCCAATGGTTTTGCTGAAGTAGGAGATTGGTCTGCCCTCCTGCATGAGCATAGCCCTAATTCCATAAGCACAGGCATCTGTTTCCAGGATGAAAGGTTGAGAGAAATCAGGTAAGGCCAGGACAGGGGCTTGGGTCATTTTATGTTTCAGTATGTTGAAAGCTTGCTGCTGCTCATTCTCCCATTTGAAGTTGTCCTTTTTCAAAGATTGAAACAGCGGTTTGCAGATTAGTTTTGGATGAATCTCCTGTAGTAACCAGTGAGACCAAGGAAACTTCTCAGCTGAGTTACATTTTCAGGAGTGGGCCACTGGTTGATTGCTTCAATCTTGGAAGGATCAGTTGCTACTCCATCACCCCTTATAATATGGCCCAAGTACTCCACCTGGGGTTGTGCAAATGTGCATTTGCTCATTTTTGCATATAGTTGGTTGGATTGCAAAGCTTCAAGGACTTGTTGTAGATGGAGCAAGTGCTCTTTCATATTTCTGCTGTATATCAGAATATCATCAAAGAAAACCAACACAAATTTCCTCAGATAGGGTGCCAGGATTGTGTTCATTAGCATCTGAAATGTTGCTGGAGCATTAATAAGTCCAAAGGGCATAACTAAATACTCATAGTGGCCACAATGAGTGCTGAAAGCAGTTTTTCCAATATCCTCTTCCTGCATTCTGATTTGATGATATCCACTTTTTAAATCCAGTTTAGTAAATACAGTGGCACCTTTCAACTCATCCAAGAGATCCTCTATGACAGGGATGGGATACTTGTTCTTTACTGTCTGTTGGTTAATTTTTCTAAAATCATTGACCAATCTCCAAGTCATGTCCTTCTTTTTAACAAGGAGAGCAGGGGAAGAGTAAGGGCTAGAATTGTCCCTGATTACTTTGGTCTTGATCATGTCCTTGATTATAGTTTCCATAGCATCTTTTTGGTGGTGTGGAAGTCTGTAAGGTCTCTGGTTGATTATTTTGGCCTCAGGAGTGAAAGGTATGGCATGATCAACAGTTCTTTTTGGAGGGAGATCAGTAGGAGTGCTAAAAACTGGTGAGTATTTGTCCAAAAGCAGCTGGACAGGAGCAGGAATTACAGTGTCTACTGGTTCTTGAACAGATTCTGTTCAAGAGTAAGACAGCTCCACAAACAGGCTCTTCAGAGAAATCCTCTACAGTTTCCCCTTCTTGCACAGCTACAGAAGGTAGGCTCTCATCTTTGAAAATTTTCTTTTCACCATTTCTCAGAGTGATCTTCACATGCATTTCATCAAAGTCCAACTCCACTGGGCTGAAAGAAGCCATCCAATTTGCCCCCAGGATTACATCATAGCCCTGAAGTTGTAGTACTCTGAGATCAGTGGAGAATTGTGTCCCTTGCAGTGAGAATGGGCATTGTAGTGCAATAAATTATGACCAGAGGGTTTCTCCATTAGCTACCACCACTTTCCTTTTTCTGGTGGGAGTGAGAGCATAATTAGCTAGGTGGGCAATCTTAGGAGCGATGAATGTAGCAGTACTACCACTATCAATGAGGGCAGTAGCTGGAGTGTTTCCTAGCATGACTGTGACTGTAAAGCCGAGCTTCTTAGTTGATTTGATACCCATAAGATCATGCATAGAAATTTGGAGGGGGGTATCATCACTTTCCACAGGGGGAGGGATATCAGTTTCATCCAGAACTTCAGTATAGTAGACCAATTCAGCATCATCAGGGCAAGCAGCTTGTAGTGCTTGAATCTGAGCTTGATTTGCCAGTTTGCAGACCTTTTTATAACTAGGAAACCAAGGTTCTTTACACTTGTAGCAGATGCCCTTCATTCTAGCTTGTTGTATGATTGTAGCTATGTTGGTGGGTCCAGGTTTTCCTGGATCAAATTGCACCTGTCTTCTCACTTGAGGAAAACTGTTGTTAGGTATAACAGTTTTCTTCTGTGGCTGTGCTTGTTCCATTCTTCTCGCAAGCCAGATTCTTTTTGTAAGTTAGCAGGTTCATGACACTGGACATGGTGTTGTATATTGTCATGTAGTCCAGAGATAAAACTGGTTTTGTAGTAATCCTGGGGCAGAGCAGGATTATCTCTTCTCATCAAGTTCATGGCCTGCTCAAATTTGAGGATGTAGTCATTTACAGATCCTGTTTGGGTGAGTGCATGAAAGGATCTCACATTGTCACAAACAGAGGTTTCTGCAAACCTGTCACCCAGGAGCCTACAGAACCTATACCATGGCAGGGTGTTAGGTACAATTCCAGTACCTCTCCACCATTCTATTGCAGGGCCCTTAAGGTAGGTTACTGCAATTTCTGTTTTCTGCTCAAGTGAGGTTCTAGCAGCCTCAAAGTACACCTCAATAGTCTGTATAGGAATCAGTACCAGTGCCATCAAATTCAAGAATGTTGTACTTTGCTGGTATGACTATTGGTAGAGGTCTTCTTTTGTCCAATCCTTGGTCTCTCTGCCCTATTCCACCTCTGGTTTCTTGTTGTGGGACTTGCTCAACTTGCTCTAGGTCCAGCTGCACTATCTGCTGAGCATTCAGAGTTTGATTTACAACAGTGGGTGCTCTGGTTTCAGGAGCAGGTTGTTTACTAGCAGCAAAGTGTGGATGCCTATAAGGGGCCTTGCTGCTTCCATCCAAGTTCAGCTCTTTGCTAGTGTTTTTGTCCAGTAATGTTGCAGAACCCACAGTTGGAGGGTTTGAAGGACAGCCGCTGGGGCATGAGTTGGGCCTTGTGGTGTTTGTTGTTGTTGGCCACTACCTTGTGCCTGCTCGTGAGGACTTGGAGGATTTTCCCTGGGTTTGGGAAAGCCCGCAATGAAGCTGTTCAGAGAGCGCTGCAATTCACTCAAGGTTTTCTGCAGTGAGTGAAAATTTGTGGAAACATGGTCTCTGAAATCCTCAAAGTCTTGTCTGTCTGTTTCTCTGTTCTGCTGCAGGGTTTTGACATCCAGTTGCAAGGATTGGAGCTCCAAGTTTGCAGTAGATGAGGAATCCATAGGGCCCGTCATGCTTGCACCAACAGAGCACAGGGAGGGTTTTTACAACTTGCAGAGTGCCAAATAACCTCGCTGTGTGTGATCAGCCAGCGAAGGGAGGAATTTTACCACAGCCGGAGTTGCAACCCGACCTTGGCCTTCGATCCTGCCGCCGCCAGCACCGCCACCAACGCCGCGCCTCCAGAAGTACACCGGATCTAGGAGGGAGGGAGGGATTTTACCACAGAGACGGTGTGTTTCTGCAACCTCTTCAAGCGCCCAAACCTGTACCGAACTTCTCACCACGACAGTCGCCGCCAGAGATCCACCGCCGCCTAACGTCACCGGTGAGAAGTGGAGGATTTTATGGCGCCTCCAACTCCCCCTTGGCACCGGATCTTGCGCCACCAAGGAGAAACCTTGCTCTGATACCACTTGTCAGATGCAGAGGAGTCTGAAGAACAATATTTAGAAAAGGGGGGAGAATTCCACTCAAACTAGCTCGATTTACTGGCTTAATTCAGAGAGTTTAGTACAAATCAGGAGGAACCTAAGGCTAGCCAGGAACACTGGCGGCGGAAGGGGGAAACCCTAACAATTTCATGCCCTTCATCGAGCAGGAATCCTTGGCTTTATGGCCTTACAAATTGGGGGAAAAGTAAGAAAGTGAAACGAAAAATGGTGGGGCACTGTAAGTCCTTGCCGGAAAGTGAACAGCGACCCGCGCCTTGATGCTAGCCATCCGATGCCACTTTGACGCGATCCAGAGCTTCTCCTTACGTGAAGCAGTACGAACGAAGGAAGAGCGTCCGATGGGCGATGGACGGTCCGGGGAGCTTCGCGCCAACGGTAGGGGATTTAAACTAAGCCGGACTGCTGTTGATCCTTCAGTTGGGTCCTGACAGAACCCTACCGCAGCCCTTCTCCGTCCTTTCCGTCCTCTGCATGCAGCCGCGGGGCGATTTGGATCTCGTTGTCGAACTCTGCAGTGCGCTGCCGTTCGTCGATGACTGTGCCGCCGTAAGGACACCGCAGCCACCCTGCTCCCTCTCTCTCTCGAACCTCTACTTTCCTCCGCGTTCATCTGACATGTGTTAGTCGCCGGATACGCAGCCGAACAAGCATCCCGAGCACATCCGCCACCACCGGAGCATGCGGAGTTCGCGAGCTCACCGCCGTTCGCACAGTCCACCTCGTCGCCGTTGGACACCACCACCGACTCCGCCACTCGACGCGGCATCCGCCCAGACCCTCACCTTCGCCGGAGACCCACCGGAGGAGCGCCGCCGCCAACGCCCGAATCACCGCCGCTGTTCCCTAGTTCTACGGGTGAGCACGCGCGCACAGCAAACACCGGCCAATCACGAGTGGCCACATGGCACTTCGCTACAGGACACGCACATGAGTTGCTACAGGACCTAGAGTTTTCTGGTTCTTTTTGTTTTTGAGAGACTTTCATCCAAAATTCAACTAGCTATAACTTTTAGCCTATATACTATTTTTAGGTGATTCATTTTCCTATGCACTCACAAAAACCAGCATTGTATCATAGTACCCAAATCTCGCATGCTTGCCCTTTTCAAATTTGAATTCGTTCGAATTTGAATCAAATTTTCGGAGGCCGTAACTCTCAAACCGTTTGTCGAGATCGAGTGTCTCTTTTTGCGTTGTGACCGTAGTCCAATATAGATGATTTGTACATGCTGTTATGCTGTTGTTGTTGAATTTTAAAAATGGTTTTCTTGCTGTTGGTTTTATTTTGGTTCTATTCATGTTCCGATGATTGATTTGTAGAGTTGTGTGAAACGTGTAAATTGTCTGGAGTGCGACGCGAGCTATTGTCAGGAGTGTGACCTTCTGAACCAGAACTAAGGCAAGTTACATGTTGATCATCCTTTACCTATTATTTTCTATGCATGTAGTTATATCACGCTATGAGTATATGCATATATAGGATTGCTATATTATTTTGCTTTATGTTGTTGAGCTATCTTCTCGTCTTTTCAAATTGTGGTAGTTGTAATTTGCTATCCTTTGTAGACGGGGGTGGTTCATGTATTCATGGAGCTTATGTGAGGATTAAATATATAACAAATTGAGTAGTAATTACAGATTTAACTCACCTCTAGGCGGAACTGGTATTGATTGGGTGGTTTCAAGAACATCATGGTTTATACCCTCTGAATGTAAGTGGATGGCCGCCCAGGCTCAAAAAGATCAGGCAGACTTAGTGACTAGTAGCTTCCATGCGCAACCACTAGCTAAATGGGCTCTGGCTTAGTTGAGTAGGTGGTGGGATCCTCGCCCAGGTATGCTAGCAGATGTAGATATGAGTAGGTGTACCGGCTGCCGGTGGGTGGAGGTGACTACTTCTAAAAGACTTCGTCTCAATCTTCGGGTTGAGTCTAGTGGGTAAATTGTGCAAAACTCTGCAGAGTATTAAAACTAATCATGATTAGCCGTGTCCCTGGTTATGGACAAATTTGCGCGACTATGCCATTATAGTTGTTGGATGATCTTGACAGATGCGACACTTAATAATATTTGTGGGAAAACTTAATAAAGGGCAGGTGGAGTTGATTTTGCCAACTCAACCTTGTGTATATAACTGTAGTAATAAAAGAAATAAATAAAAATTTGACTATTAGGTAGTTATGAGGACAGAATCAGCTTTCTGTAAAATAAACCCTCAAGCCTTCCTTTTGTTGTACTATGCATATACATGTAGGTCTGCTATATTATTACTCCTGTGTAACTTGCCAATACATTCAAAGTATTGACCTATATGGCTGCAACGTCTCATGTTGCATGATATTCAGACAAAGAGTAAGGTACTGTTAGGGTCGCGAGTCTGCACTCAGCATCACCAGTGGGCTATGATGGGACTCATCGTTATTTTCTGCTACTTTTCGCTGTTTGATTGCCATGTGTTATGCAGATTGTTTTATTTTATATATTCTGGATCATACGATGTAATAAATGATGCACTTGCTATTCTGGTATTCATCTATACTGTGTGTGCTAGCGAGTTCGATTGAGGGACTAGCATGGTAAGCACAGAGACTTAAATCCTTTGAGGTTTGGTCGTTACAGATGGCATCAGAGCAGTGTGTTGACTGTAGGACATGAGCCTAGAAAATGGATTAGAAAAGCCATAGGAGTGAAAATTATTTTATAAACTAGTTATACTTCTTGCTGTTTATTAGTTAACCCCCTCAAGTATGTTGACCAGCTAAGTAGGAACTAGTGCTGAGACCACCATTCATGTTTGTTTTATATTGCAACGTTATCGTGTTAGCATATCTGATTATGCCCACTTTTGTGGTATGAAGATACTAGATTGTTTGCTTGATTGGTAGTTTGTTTGTTAATTTATATCTTGTCAAAATTATTTGACTATATATATGTAATATTATCATATTGTTTGTTGCTTGTTGTTTGTTTGTTGGTGTTATTCGTTGTTGTGTTTTGTTGCCTTGATCATATTATGCATATGGGTAGAATATATTTATATATACATAGCTTTTGGCAGTATTATATCTATAACTCATCTATGCTTGCCCACCGGACGCCGCCGAGGCGTGACACTAGACGCACTGCTGCAGGAGGAGACAACAATGGCAATGATGTACCGCCATACTCAGTTGATCCAGTTGCTTACTCAGAACATGGGAAACAACAACAATAACAATAAGAATCCGCCGCCACCGCCACCTGTGGATATGCTTACCAGGTTCTTGAGGTTGAATCCTCAGAGGTTCTCCAGTTTCCTGAACCTATTGCGGCTGATGATTGGCTCCGTGCAGTCAATAAGAACCTGGATACGGTTGGATGCACATATGCAGAGAGGGTGAGGTTTGCCTCACATTTGTTGGAGGGTCCTGCTGCAGCTTGGTGGGACAACTACTTGGTCACTTATCCCATTGCTACTATCACTTGGATGCAGTTTCAGACAGCTTTCCGTGCTGCACATGTGTCTGCTGGTGCTATGAGTCTAAAAAAGGAGTTTCGTAGTTTGCGCCAGGGAGGTCGCATAGTTAATGCTTACGTGGAGGAATTTAATAATCTTGCACGTTATGCTCCATGTGATGTTAACACTGATGTAGCTAGGCAGGAGAAATTCTTGGAGGGCCTAAATTCTTGGAGCTAATTGATAAGGCTACTGTGCTAAAGGGAAAGCAACAGGCCATATAGAAGCGCAAGAGGAAGTATAACAACAATAACATGTATAATTCAGGACCACAACAAAAGCCACACACTTCATATCATGGTAATGGAGGTAATGGACATAATCATCATGGAGGTAATGGGCATCATAATCATCATGGAGGTAATGGCCACAACCATAATGGCCACCATCATCACAATGGGCACAAGAGTAACAATGGCAATGGTAGAGGTAATGGTAATGGTAATGGTGGGAATAATAACCAGAGCCACCAGAGTGTGCCTGTGCAGAGGGACATTAGCCAGGTTCAGTGCTACAAGTGTAGGCAGATGGGCCACTACTCCAATGCTTGTACAGAGAGTAAGAATGATAATGGGAATTAATGAGTCAGCACGCCAAACCCCTTCCAAAAGGGTCATGTCAACCATGTTAATGTGGAGGAGGTATACAATGAACTTGATGTAGTGATTTGATCAATTCAATATCTGCACTTGTTCTTTTTGATTCTGGTGCATCACATTCATTCATATCACAGGTATTTGTGGATAAACATAAGCTGCCTACCGTAGTACTTAAGTCACCTATTCTAGTAAGTTCTCCGGGAGCTGAGATGGCAGCAAGCTTGGGTTGTTTCCAGATGCCTTTGTCTACTGGGAAGCATGTTTTCCCTACAGATTTGATTATATTGAAGTCACAAGGTCTGGATATTATTTTGTGTATGGATTGGATGATCAAGTATGAGGGTCTTATTGATTGTGCTAGTCGATCTATTACTCTCAGTGCACCAGGAGGGAAGAGGATCAAATATGTATGTAAGTATAAGCATAAACATGTACAGGTGAACTCTCTTAAGGGGGGTAGCCTGGAAGAGGTCCCAGTTGTGAGGGATTATCCAGATGTGTTTCCAGAGGAGTTGCCAGGTATGCCACCAGATAAAGATATTGAGTTTCTTATTGATTTAATACCAGGCACTGGACCTATTGCGATGATACCGTATAGAATGCCTCCTCAGGATTTAGAGGAATTGAAGAAGCAGATAAGAGAATTGCACGCACAGGGATTTATTCGCCCAAGTTCATCACCTTGGGGAGCTCCAGTTTTTTTTGTGGAGAAGAAGGATGGGACCTTGAGGATGTGTGTTGATTATCAATCTCTGAATGAGCTAACCATTAAGAATAAGTATCCTTTGCCTATGATAAATGATCTGTTTGACCAGTTGGAGGGAGCTACTATATTTTCTAAGATTGATCTTCATTCTGGTTATCATCAATTGAAGATTCGTGAGCAAGATATTCCAAAGACTGCTTTTACTACGAGGTATGGGTTGTATGAATATACTGTTATGTCATTTGGATAGACTAACGCCCCTGCATAATTCATGAATATGATAAACAAGGTGTTTATGGAGTTCTTGGATAAATTTTTGGTTGTTTTAATTGATGATATATTGGTGTTCTCCCGGAATAAGCAAGAGCATGAGGTGCATCTGCGTTTGGTATTGGAGAAATTGAGGGAACATCAGTTGTATGCCAAGTTCAGCAAATGTGAGTTCTGGCTGGATGAGGTAGCATTCCTTGGACATGTTGTATCAGGTAATGGAGTTGCAGTTGATCCATCTAAGGTTTCTGCAGTTACAAAGTGGGAGACACCCACGTCAGTTGGAGAGATACACAACTTTTTGGGCCTTGCAGGTTATTACAGGAGGTTTTGTCGGATTATGGGATCCGCAAACCCTTGAGAGGTTGAACTCTAGGGTGTGTGCGGAGATCTCAACCTACACAGCCTGCCTACTCGTGATCCTCCTAAGCCTAGCGCGTCAAGCTCAAAGGGACAAAAGGACACAATAGTTTATCCTGGTTCGGGCCACCCTTGTGGTGTAATACCCTACTCCAGCGTTTTGGTGGATTGCCTCGAAGGGCTGAGGATGAGCTAGTACAGTGGATGAACAAGCCTCAGGAGGTGAGGTGTTCTTGAGCTGGTGTGGTGTATGCTAGTTCTACTTGTTCTTGTCCTCCCTCCCTTCTATGGTGGTGGCTAGTCCTATTTATAGTGGCCTTGGTCCTCTTCCCAAATATGAGCGGGAAGGGATCCCACAACGACTGGATTTGGAAGGGGACAAGTAGTACAGTCTATCCTGACAAAAGTAGTCTTTGCCTGCGAAAAGCCTCTGGTCGTGACGCTGCGGTGGGCTCGTCGATGACCTCCGTCCCGCCGTCCTGGCGGTCTCGGTCTCGTTGCACTGAAATGGAAACCTTTGGCTGATTCCTCGGGACTCCGCGCCTATGGCTTGCCTCCTTTGCACCGAAGAGGAAACCTGCGCTCTGCGCCCGCCTGGCCTTGGTCGTCATGGCTCACGTCAGCTGAGCCTCGTGAGGTAACCTGCATAGAACTCTCCGCCCCTGCGGAGCTAGCCCGAGGAGGCCGGTCCCCTTGGAGGTCTTGGCGCTGTCCGCCTCGCGAGGCTTGGCCCCTCGCGAGGGTCTTGTGTCGTTGATGCTGCAGCTGGGCCGTACTAGGCCGTCGATGGAGCCACGTGATGGGCCGCAGGCAGGCAAGGCTGGATACCCCCAAATCCAAGATGCCCACAGTTGCCCCTGGGGCCCAAAGCGCGCTCGGACTTGGCTTCCAGGCGAAGCCAAAGGGCAAGTGTGGAGCGCCGCGGGCCCTAACCGCCTGTGGCCTTGATGACGCGTGGCGATTGATGGGACGTGGGCTACTCCACTTCCCCCATGCTGCCTCAGCAACTGTTTCCGTCTGACAAAAGGGGTGCCACCTGCCGCCAGGCTTTCATTGCCCCTTCTTTGTCTTGCTCCAGATCCCTTTCTCCCCGCAGCAGAAGAACTCACCAGATCTGCCGATTCCCCCCAAATCTTCTGCTCGATGGCCGCCGAGAAGACCGCGGCTCCTGCCCCGGCTGCCGGCCCTGCCTGGTACGAGCCGGGGCTACTGGCGCCCTGCGTGGCTGGGGAGAAGCTCTAGACCGCGCTCCTCCTGACGGCGAGCAACGACAACGAGTGGAAGGAGACATCGCTCCGGGTCGCCACCACTGCATTGGAGCCCGCGAACAACACCTTCTTCCCCTTCTTCATGCACATCGTCTACTCGGGGCTAGTGCCCCCATTCTCCCGCTTCTTCTTTGCCGTTCTTCACCACTATGGCCTTCACGCGCTCCACATCCATGCGAACTCCATCCTCGTCCTGTCCATTTTCGCCTTCTATTGTGAGGTGTTCGTGGGGGTGATGCCATCCGTTGCCCTACTCCGTCATTTCTTCTTCCTTCGCATGACTGGCGACAATCTGGTTAGGTGTAACGCCCCAGATTCGTTGCGCCAGGTGTCTGCCAGTTATTCGCCGTCGTTGCCATGTCATTTGCGTGCATGTTGCACTTTGCCATGTCATCATATGCATTTCATATCATGTCATCATGTGCATTTCATTTTGCATACGTGTTCATCTCTTGCATCCGAGCATTTTCCCCGTTGTCCGTTTTGCAATCCGGCACTGGTATGTCATCCGGTGTCCCCTTCTCGCCTCTCTTTGTGAGCGGGTGTTAAACTTTCTTGGAATTGCCCGAGGTTTGCCAAGCGGCCTTGGTATAGCACCGGTAGACCGCCTGTCAAGTTTCGTGCCATTTGGAGGTCGTTTGATACTCCAACGGTTAACCGGGTAACCGTAAAAGCCTCTTTTGTGTGCAGCCCAACACCCCTTCCAAAGTGGCCCAAAACCCAGCAAACTCCCCTCCATACTCTCGGTCGTTTGATCACGATCGCGTGGCCGAAAACCGCACCTCATTTGGACACTCCCACCTCCTTCTACCTATAAATATGTGCACCCCTCCTCTAATCCCGGGTCCAAACCCTAGCTCCCCTCACCTCCCGCCGCCGGACGCGTCCGTTCGCGCCGGACACGTCCGCCGCCATCGCCTCCAGCCAACGGGAAGCCGCCACGTGGCGCTCCCCGCCACCAGCCGCCGCGCCCCGCCGCCAGGCCCGTCGGGGCCCGAGGTCGGCCCGCCCCGGGTCCAATCTGGGCCGCG